>NC_134896.1:54667535-54782535 GCF_041734735.1 Babylonia areolata
TCTACTGCCCAGAAACTGAACCTCAGCTGCGAACAAAATCAGAACGATAAAGGTTGTGGACCAGATACAGATACAACAGGGTCCATTCTGAACACAGACGAGCGTTTCCATGACACCATCTCCTCTTTATCATTGAGTGAAATCATGCAGCAGGTTATAACTGAACCTGCAGACGATAAAGAATTGGAGACTGGAACCCAACGCTATGAGAGAGACGGGAATCTTCACGATCGGAATAAGCGTGGAAGCGTGTCATCAAACAAACTTGAAAACCACAACAACCTCCAAGAGTCCCACCAAGAACGCGACGACCCCATGCGCAACATGCGTGGTGAAGAAACCAGGACAGAAACAACAGCTGGCCTCCCAGGACGAACCAAAGTACCACCAAGGCTGGATGATGGAGAGAAAAAGAAGCTAGGTTCACTGTCACTGAGTCAGACATGCAAGTTCTGATTCAGCATAAGCAGGACATCTCTTACTAACAAAACCACCCACTGACGACAAAAACAAATTGCTTATTTCTTTAAAATCCAGACTGAGTGAGCGTCGAGAGTGAAGGTCACCACCATGTCCATTGAACTTTAGTCCCATCAAGGACTGTGTTAATATATAAAGACATTGCAGACTTTTTTTTTCTTTTCTTTTTTAGCTTTCCTTTAGCAACAATTCCTTCATCTTAAAAAGGCATTTGACTCAATTTGGAGAAGTGGGTTGTGGCAAAAACCTGTTTATGGGAGCGTGAATGGCAACATTTTGCGTGTCATGATGAACATATATGATACCTTTAAGACATGTGTGTTTTAAATGGTAAAAGAATCGGCATTTGTAAAGGTTTTCGACAAGGAGAAACTCTCTCGCCTTTGCTTTTTTCCCCCTCTGTATCTTAATGATTTTGCGTCGCATTTGACTAAGCTTAAGATTCCATCCTTGATCTTTTATTGAATGTTGACAGCTTAGAATTAGTTACATGCAGTTATTTATACTCTTGTATGCTGACGCAGGAAGGATAACCACGGTCCCCCACTGTCTTTCACGAATATTGTTTAAAACGGAAACTAGTGGTTAGTGTGAAGAAAACTAAAGTGATGACACTTAATACTACCAAAAAAAAACAACGTAAAAGCGTGTTTTTAACTCTCTCCATACGAACGGCGAAAGAGACGAGTTAACAGCGTTTCACCCCAATTACCATCATCAAAATATTGCAAGCGGAATGCTCTTATACTGAAGACGTGAATGTTGACAAAGAATACCACAGTTCTGACGACGGAAGCTAAAGGTTGGGTCATTCAGACTCCCACTGGACATCCGAGGGGTCTGTGTAGAGGAGAAGAGAGGACTGGCCGTGAGTTGAAACGGAAACTAGTGGTTAGTGTGAAGAAAACTAAAGTGATGACACTTAATACTACCAAAAAAAAACAACGTAAAAGCGTGTTTTTAAGTTTGGTGATGCCTGTTTGGGTGTTGTCGATTCTTTTACATGTCTTTGTGTCGATATCAACAGAAAAGGCACTTTTCATAAATCTAAAATATGATTTATGAACAGGCTCAAACAGCCATGTTTTCGTTACTCTAGTCAGCTAGAAATCAAGATTTACCTTTACATATTGTTGTTGATTTATACAGGTCTACGACTATTCCTATTTTGTTGTATGGTTCAGAAATGTGGGGCTGTGTAAATGTAAATATACAAGATAAAATGGAATTGAATTTTGTGAAACACTTTTTCAAACTGAATAGGAATACCGTGACCCAAATGATTTATGGAGAAAGTTGCATTTAAGACTGGTTCGGTTTTGGACTAGCTGAGTGTTAACAAAACCGAAAAAAATATATTCTGGAAAATATACTTGATATTATTTGATTATATATAATATGGATTCTTTAAAAGGGATGAATAATATCAAACAAATTTTAAAGGAAACAGGGTATGACTGTATTTGGGATGCTCGGTCCTTTTTAGAGAGGGAATCTTTCTGCAATGTTTTCAACATTGCTCTGAGAGAGAATTTTCAAATTCTAAGGAATGTGACAGAGTGATTTACGATTGCCTGTGGCCAGAGGAAGAACGGGGAATATTATTTGTACATTTCGAATACCTGTATGAATGTAAAAATGTTTTGCACGTGGTAAGTGTGGGTGAATCGTGAGCTGTGCATGTTCATGTGTGTGTGTGCGTATATGTATGTGCTGTAACGTCAGTCTGAATGCATCAGAGCTCGGATGGTGTGGTCTGTGTGCCTTGACTGTTCCGAACATCAGGTGGGAAAAAATGTTTTTATTTTATTGTTTATTCAATGATTGGTTGCTGGATTATTTTATTCGAAATTTAACTGATTGAATAGTTTGAGAATATAGTAGTTTTTGCTGTTGGTTTTGAAATGTTGGTTTTTGATAAATTAATACTTTTTAGTGTAATTTATAAGACGTAGTGACTCATGAATGGTTATTGTATTGTTAACTGGAAAATTGTATGAATGCATGAGTCGTGTGAAAGGATAGCAAATATAATAAAATAAAATACGGGAACAGTAAATGAAGGGGGAACATTGAGAATTAGCTGGATGCTCGTTCAGTGTGTCGGAAGGAATAATTTAAATGGAGTGCCGAGAGCTAAAAACTGGAAAAAGTATTGCCAGGGCTCCATGTTGACCGGCCTCGGAGTGGAGGGACCTTGTGGAACTGGGACGTTCACTGAGGAGGTGCCCGAGTTTCCCACGAGTGAGTGGGGTGGACATTGACTTGACACTACTGTGAGTAGACTACTGGCCGGCCTAGGACTGAGGCCATCCTGGGATTGGATTATCAGGTTGTGCAAAGAGAATTGACTTGTGATAGTCAAGACATTTGTTCCTGGTTGTCTTAAAATTATTTTTTTTCAGGATGAAGAGAGAGTGAATGAAAAACGTTTAGATGGTAGGCTTTCCTCCCTGTCTGAAATCTTATTGTGTCGGGTAACGTTAGGCACCAAACATAGGGAACCAAAAGAAATCAGAGAGAATAGACTACATTCCCCTAAGAGATGTGGAAAGGTAGAGGGTAGACTCGAACCAACAAATGAATAAGACACACCACCATGAAATAGATTGTGACCAGAGGGAATAATTTCACAATAACAACTAACAAGTTCTGAAGACTTGATTCATTTCTAGATCCTTTGTTTATTCAGTCACATATTCTCAACATTCTTAGGATAAACATATCAGTTAACTGTCCCTGGTAACATTCTTCAGTCATCAACATAGACATCCTACGGACAAACCTAACCTAACTACTGCCTATGTTGACTTAGAATCCAACACGTCACATACCTCTTGAAATCATCATAGCTGCAGACCTGTCTTCTAAGGGTTTGCTCAGGTCTCTCTCTCTGCTCGGTCCGCTCTTCAGCTCTGCTCTTCGGGTTTCTTCTGGGGTCTCTAGTTCAGCCTTATATATAGCCCAGAACTGACCAATCTTCCCATTCGTATTCCACATTAATGAAAAATAATCACTCCCCTTCATCTCTGGAATTTATTCATTTGCCTGCCGTCCGGCCGCATTATTTCAGCTGGGAGTTACACATCGCTGGCTTGCTTTCTTTGTGCTATCACACACACACGTCCAGCCTAAAGGACCTCACTATTGCCTGATGCCCACACGTACTGGACTGGCCTCGGAGTGTGTGAGTCCATTTGTACTCAGCTGACCCTGTGGTGATCTAATCTGTTAATTGCTATACTGCCTGGGTCTGTCCGGCCATCACTCATGAAGAAGGCTGGCTTCAGTTATCGTTTCCACGCTCATTGCCATCTGCCCTTCCTTGTTCCCAGAGCTTCTAAGACTGCTATAGGCAGTGTGATATTTCTCTCGAAGACCTAACTGCAGAATTTTAACATACAACTGTCAATGCCAAACAGCAAGTCTCCATCTGCACACTTGCATTTATTTACAACACTAGTTTGTGTCCGGAGCGATACATCTCTAGACGTGATTGTTTCCACATGCATGTGGGTATTCTTTTTTGTTTTTATAATTATTTCGTGATACTTCTGTGAGTGACAGTCTACTCCTTTCCTCATCACAATACCTCTATTCACTCGACTTCACATTCCAAACCCTACATTACACACCTCACTATAGTATAGTCACAGCATCATTATTCTTCACATGTAACAATGTTTAATTGTGACAGTGAACACTTCCAAGCACACCCATCTCTTTTTCCTTTTGCATTATGTGCACCGTGACTAAATATCAACCCAGCAACCATATTACGTACCACGCTGTTATGTCGCACCCGTTTGTATAGCTGTGAAACCAAAAAAATCTCCACCCTTTACCCACTAGACGCCGTTACCGAGATTCGAACCTGGGACCCTTATATTGAGTGTCCAGCGCTTTAACCACTCGGATATTGTGCCCGTCAATGCTGTGATCAAAGTGAACTATAATGCATGATCTGCACGGGCATTCTCTATCGTGTGATCCTGATATCTGCTTCCCCTTGACCAAGTTTTCCTCCTTCACCACGCTTAAACACACGAACAACACGCCACTTCTGCAGTGCATCAACAATGTTCACCGCCATCCTGCTAAACGTAACCCAAAATCAAGCACACAACACTGTCAAACAATACTTTTTTTTCCATTTAACAAAACGCTTCCTCTACAACTTCATGCAATAAACCACTCTACTATAACAATGGATATAGTTCTCGACTTTCTAATTCAACCGTTTTCTGCACGCCTATCATAGGGATACGTTTATGATCCAAAAGCGAGTGGTGGTCGATCCGTGCATCCGGTTGTGACACTGTGCTGTGCCTGTTCCATCTCTGCCTTTCACTCTTCACTGAAACTCATCATATCAAAACCTTTCTAAGAGCACTCTGTTTCCTTCTTCTCCTACAACTGTCACCTCACTTTGTATGCATGACAAATGAGAGAGGTAGAGTGTGTGTGTGGGGGGGGGGGACACCTTGAAGAAAGAGTGGTCATGAATGATTAATGTAATTTGCATCTTTTTTCTTTCACGTCAAATGCCCTGAGCTCTTGAAGAGAAAGGACGCTGTGTAAATGTACATTCTTCTTCTGCTTCTTCTAATTGTTCTTCTTCTTATTGTTGTTGTAGTTATTATTATTATCATCATTATCATATTCCACACATGAACGTTTCTTTGATGTACACAGAATATCGTCATATCTAGAACCCAGAAGATTTTTTTTTTAAAGTTTTTGTTTCCTGTGTTCACAGAAGTAGAAATGTCGTGGGGAGGTAACCCGGCTGATCACGCGGCTGCACAAGAAGATTCCTGGAAGCGGATGCTGGCATTTCTGAAAACCCATCTGTCTTGAAACAAATGCATTTGAACATCGATGACTTTAATGAAAGTGTGCAAAAACAAGTCACAGCACCGGCAGTCTAGTTTTAGAAATGACGTGTAATATTTGCTTTAAGTATAGGCTATGTAACATAAATATGTTTTTTCAAAGAATCTTTCTTCTCCATCTCCTTTCTCTTTTCCTTACAACCGTACTATAAGCTTAACGTTTTGACCTATCTACATTCATTAACAAACAAACAAACAAAAAAAACAAAAACAAAACAAAACAAAAAAAACCATCAGAGAGAGAAATACGTAAATCTATAACGGAATAGTGTCAGTAGTATCTGTGGGATATGAACTGTTTGCTTAGTAGTGTCTTTTTCATAATTGATTTTTTCAAAATTTTTTTTTTTTTT
The DNA here is from genome assembly GCF_041734735.1 of Babylonia areolata. Classification (NCBI taxonomy): domain Eukaryota; kingdom Metazoa; phylum Mollusca; class Gastropoda; order Neogastropoda; family Buccinidae; genus Babylonia; species Babylonia areolata. The sequence goes on from NC_134896.1 coordinate 54,673,264, forward strand.
TTGCATTTCACAATAAAAGGGAAAATCACTGAAAAGAAAGGAAACAAACATTTAGATTTGTTTGATTATCCAACATAAACATAAAAGATTGGCATGTATAAAACACGCTCGACATTCAGACATTAAAGAAATATTTGTAATTACTATCTTATAAGACCGCCAGTTTGCTTTGAAGTCCTGTATGTTGCATTCTATGTTTGCATTGTGTTCTTCTATTGTATAACACCAGGAAATGTGTCTTTCAAAAGCTGCTAAATTGGGTCTGCATTAATTTTGTCAAATTCACATTACAGATGTATATTTTTTCCAAGAAGTATCAGCAGGTCAAAAACTGTGTCCGTGCTTACCTTTTGAGCAATGCAAAGCAATACCATGCTTTCAGTTATTTAAATGTTGGTGCATGTTACATATTTTACCCTCAGTAATTCTTCAAACCAAAAGTGTTTTGAATGTTTGCATCTCCAGAATATGTGCTCAATGTTGTCCTTTTCATCCCTACAAAAATCGCAATAATTATTATCTACAGCCCCATCTCTTCCAGGACACTATTTGTTCCAAGGATTCTATGTAACATACGCGGCTGGAGCTATTTCAGCTCGGTGTCTTGAATTTTGTTTATTTTGTTACATTTTTGATATCATGTAAATTCCATATTTTCGTTAGAATGAGTGTCTTGCAATCGCAGGTTTCCAGCCAAAAACACTGCTTTTCTAGTGTGTGCAGTTTTGTTGTTACTGCAGCTGCTTTCAGTCTGCTGCTAAAGAATCTTGAAGAATGGAGGTAGGTCAGCTGCAGCAGATTATTTCTCATTCCTTTTTTCTCCTCAAACCCCAAACATGTTTCAGTTATGAATGAAATAATGAACTGCACTGATGAGATCTGTTTAGTTTTGCATTGTGCATGCTGCTGTCACAAAAAAAGGAAATAAATACAATGAGAACGAAGATTTGACTTGGGAGTCAAATTTTAGATAACGGATGCTCTCTCTCTTTGTCTCTGTGTTCCACACACATCTCTCTTTCCCTCTCTCTCTTTCTGTGTCTGTCTATTTGTCCCTCTCCTCCCCTCTCCTTTGTGGCAGTATCCTTGTTTCTCCTCCTGCCAAAAGTCAATCTTCAGGTTTAAAACTTCACAGATTAGGTAACACTGATGGAACAACAAAACGAAATACTAGAGAGAGAGGGAGAGCGCAGACACATACACACAAACGTGTGCACACGTTCCACAAACACACACACACACACACACACACACACACACACACACACCACAGCACACAGCACACCTCATAGCTTTCACACGTAATGAAATGAAATGAAATTATGGTGCTTAGAGCCTCGCCGACCACTAAGGCCATCTCAAGGCTATCGCCGCGTCAATTACTACTACAAGGCTAAAAAAAAACCAACCAATTAAAACGAGTCACCACTTCAAACTTTCCACTCCAAAGTTTAAAAAAAAACTTCCATAGTTTAAAACCTTCAAATCTGGTTAAAAAGGTTAAAAAGGTGCATGCAAACACACATACGAACGCATGCGCCACACACACGCGTGTGGGCGCACACACGCACGCACACACACACACACACACACACACACACAAACACAAGCTCGAATGGACACAAATAAAATACATTCCAACAATCCACACATGCTCGCGCGTTCGCGCACAACGCCAGGTGGTAACAGAGCATGTCTGTGGTCTGAAATAAACTGCAGCCAGCTGTTCACTGCCCTGTGGCCTCACTCACCACATCGTCCCATCCTCCACGTCAGCAATGCACGCGACCTCTGGTTCTAGCGGAAACAGGCGGCACGACTGTGCGCGCAATTAGCGGGCAGAGTTTCACTCTCCCTTATGACGTCACAACTATTTAACGAATCTGCAACACACGGCACTTTCCAGTGAGACAGTGGAACGAACGGGTGTGGACTGAGATACAGTTGACCTGAACTGGATATAACTGAAACATTGGTGGATATGGGTAATTTCTCTCTGTCTGTCTCTGTCACTGTCTCTTTATCTGTCTCTGTGTATCTCTGTCTCTCTCTCTCTCATTGGGGAACTATTGAAGTATGGATGTAAAACTGAATTGATTTTAGATTTCTTTGTAACGTTTTTCAACGCTGTTTTCGATAAAGGAATTTATCCCCAAAACTGGACTGAGTCTATTGTTCTCCCTCTGTATAAGAAAGGAAATGTAAACAAACCGAGTAATTACCGAGGTATCTCTATTTGCGACGCAGCTAGTAAGATATATAGCACAATTATTAATCACAGACTGCAAGATTGGGTTGAAAATAATATTACTGGAGAATATCAAGATGGATTCAAACGCAATTATTCTACTGTAGATCATATGTTTTCTTTGATGGCATTTATACAAAAACAATTTTCATTTAACCATAAACTATATGTTGCTTTCATTGATTTTGAAAAAGCTTTTGATTCCATAAGTAGAAGTATATTATGGCCTATTCTGTTAAAATATGGAGTGAGAGGGAAATTAAATGTATAATGAGTATGTATGATTGTGTGAAGATTAGAGTTAGTTGTGGGGGAAGGATGACTGGCTATATACAGTGCACAAGCGGTGTAAAACAAGGTGACGTTTGTAGTCCTATTTTGTTTTCTCTCTTTATTAATGAATTGACCCATGAAGTTGTGAATAATGGTAGACATGGTGCACAATTCACTACTGATCTTTTACAGTTGTTCATTCTGCTTTTGGCAGATGGTGGTGTTTTAATGTCTGGAACAGTAACTGGTCTTCAAACACAACTTAATAGTCTACATAGAGCAGCTACAGCTCTGCAGTTAAATGTGAATATGTCCAAAAGTAACATCATTGTATTTAGAAAGGGTGGGTATTTGGGAGCGAGAGAACATTGGGTCTATGAAGGAGTGAAATGAAATTATGGTGCTTAGAGCCTCGCCGACCACTAAGGCCATCTCAAGGCTATCATGAAATGAAATGAAATTATGGTGCTTAGAGCCTCGCCGACCACTAAGGCCATCTCAAGGCTATCGCCGCGTCAATTACTACTACAAGGCTAAAAAAAACAACCAATTAAAACGAGTCACCACTTCAAACTTTCCACTCCAAAGTTTAAAAAAAAACTTCCATAGTTTAAAACCTTCAAATCTGGTTAAAAAGGTTCACTTCTTTTAAGAAGTCCATCAGCGCCCACGGAGGGACATCACGAAACAAAGTCTTCAAAGAAACCGCCGTGTAATGTCTGCGTCTAACGTCATGCAGATCCCAACAGTCAAGGAGCACGTGTTTCACGGTGAGAGGCTCGTCACAGGGAACGCATCGAGGGGCCTCCTCCCCCTTCAACAAGTAAGAATGAGTAAAAAAAGTGTGCCCCGTACGCAGTCTGCACAGCACAGATTCCTCCTTTCTGTTCTTCACCCCCGAAGGGAGGGTCTCCCCCAGGTCCGGACGGATCTGGAAGAGCTTGTTGTCTATCTGGGTGTTCCATTTCTCTTGCCAAAGATCTTTAACGTAAGAATTGACCTTCCGCTTCATGTCTGTATAGGGTACCAAGGATCTGGACAATTCTTTCTTTACAGCGTTCCTGGCCAGCAGGTCCGCCCTTTCGTTACCACGAATGCCAACATGTCCGGGAACCCAGGCCAACACAACCTCGTATCCTTTCTTCGTTGCGAGAGTAAAAGTTTCATAAAATTCCAGCAGTTTGGGATGAGTGATATTCCTGCAGGCGATCGCCTCCAGGGCTGATAAGGAGTCGGAAAAGATCATGAATCTCTTCTGTTTGGAAGAGAGAACCATTTTTAACCCCAGGACCAGTGCAGTCAGTTCCGCGGTGTATACCGAGCTGTCAGACAGGATGTGTTCTGTTGAGGGCCGGTCAGGAAAGGCGGGACAGAACGCAGATGCGGCGACTCCGTCCTCTGACTTGGAACCGTCAGTGAAGATGCCTTGAAAGGTGGGGAATTTGTGGCACAGTTCCGAAAAGTAGGTTCTGTAGGCCAGAGAACTGGTGGTGTCCTTACGGTACGAGGCCAGATCAAATCGGACCTCAGGTGTTGTAAAGGTCCACGGGGGGCTGTCAGGGAACTTAGAGAAATCTGAGATGCCACCGACATCCAGATCGGCATTTTCCAAGTGCGGCTGAATGCGGAGTCCGAGAGGAGGTATGCAGTTTGGGTTGTCTGTAAATTTCTTATCGAAAGGGTTGTTGAATACAGCATCGTAAGCAGGGTTTGTAGGTTCCGAAAACAATTTCAAATAATAGTTCAGGGTCAGCTTCAGTCTGCGGTTGGAAAGAGGCGGTTCCCCCGCCTCTGCATACAGGCTGTGCACAGGGGTGGTGCGGAAAGCACCCAAGCTGAGACGGAGCCCTTGGTGGTGTACAGGGTCCAACAGTTTCAGGTAGGACGGTCTGGCCGAGCCGTATACAACACTTCCATAATCCAGTTTGGACCGGACCAGGGCTCTGTAGAGGTGCAAGAGAGTCCTCTTATCAGCACCCCAGTTCGTGTGTGCCACAACTCGGATGATGTTCAGGGCTTTTAGGCAAGATATTTTCAGCTGTTTAATGTGGCTGAGAAAATTCAGCTTCTGATCGAAGACGACCCCTAGAAATCTGGCTTCCTTGACCGCCGGGATGGTGGATGTTCCCAGACGGATTTCAGGGTCCTGATAGAATTGGCGAAAATTATGAAAGTGGATGCATTCAGTTTTGGAGGACGAAAATGTGAAGCCATTCTCCTCTGCCCAACACTGGATTTTGTTGACGCAGAGCTGAAGCCGTCGCTGGATGCTGGCGTACGTGCTGCCGGTTGCATATAAAGCAAAATCATCCACGAACAGCGAGCTGTCCGATCCTTTCTGAACGGATTGAACGATGTCATTAATTTTGATGCTGAACAGAGCAGGCGACAGGATGCTCCCCTGCGGGACACCCAGCTCCTGCTCGTGAATGTCGGACAGGGTGGTGCCGACTCTCACCTGGAATTGTCTGTCTTGTAAAAAATTGTGGATAAACTGAGGCAGGTGTCCTCGGAAGCCGAGCTTGTGCAAGTCGGAAAGAATACCAAATTTCCACGTGGTATCGTAAGCTTTCTCCAGGTCAAAAAATATGGCCACCACATGTTGTTTGTTGACGAAAGCATTTCTTATCGTGGTTTCCAGACGAACCAGATGGTCAACGGTAGAGCGATGCTTGCGGAAACCGCACTGTTCCTTCGCCAGAAGGCCGTCGGTCTCTAGTTTCCACATCAGTCTACCGTTGACCATCTTCTCCATCAGTTTGCAGACGCAGCTGGTCAGTGCAATTGGGCGGTAGTTGGAGGGGTTCGAGGGGTCTTTTCCCGGTTTCGGCAGCGGGATTATGAGGGCTTTCCGCCAGGAGGGTGGAAAGAAGCCTGTGACCCAGATGTGGTTATAAACTTTAAGCAGGGTGTCCAGACAGGTTTGGGGAAGGTGCTTTAGGAGTTTATAATGGACTTCGTCCATTCCTGGACAGGAATCCGTACAGGTCTGAAGGGCAGATTTAAGTTCGTTCATTGTGAAAGGAAGGTTGTAATTCTCTGTGTTGTCGGAAAAGAAGTTACATGGTGTTTTTTCTGACAGGTTTTTGGTTTTAAGAAAGCGAGCAGATTTGTTAGCAGATCTCGAGTTCTGTTCTATTGTGGAGGCAAGCAAATTGGCAACTGCTTTCTTCTCTGTGACCAGAGCGTCTGAAAGTTTAAGATGGTGGAAGGTCGGGCATGCGTTTTTGCCCTTAATTCTTTTTAAAACCCTCCACACTTTCTTCTTGGGTGTGTTGGAGGTTAAGGAAGAGCAGAAATCTCTCCAAGACTTCCTCTGGCTCTTTTTAAAAACATACCTGGCTTTCGCCCTCAGCTGTTGATGGGTTCGAACGCTATCGGACTCCGGTCTCCGAAAGACGCGTCGCTGCGCTCTCTTCCGAGACTTGCGGGCCTCCCGACATTCCGCGTTGAACCAGGGCGTTCTAGGGACCTGAGGCTTGGAGGTAGACGATGGGACTGCTGCTTTGGCGCAATCTAAAACGATCCGAGTCAGAGCGTCAGCAGGGTCCTTGCTTTTCAATACTGTTTCTTCCTGCAGCTCAGCTCTTATCTTGGTGGTAAAAAAACTCCAGTCTGCTTTGTCGTAGTACAGGCGGTCAGGCAGAGAGTCACCTTCTCCATCTGTGGGGCGGAGGACGACAGGAAAGTGGTCACTCCCGTGCAGATCGTCGTGCACTTTCCACTCGTAGTCCAGGACCAACGATGGATCGCAGACCGACAGATCTAAACACGAGAGCTTTCCAGAGGACAGATGCAGGTAAGTGGGGGACTTGTCGTTAAGACAGCACAAGTCCATGTCAGAGAGAAGGTTTTCTAAGAGAAGACCTCGGGCTGATGTCATCTCACTTCCCCAGAGCGGGGAGTGTCCGTTGAAGTCGCCCAACAGTAAAAACGGACGTGGGAGCTGGTCGACCAGGTTCATGAGGTCCTGCCTCAGAACACGGACGGAAGGGGGAAGGTAGAGAGAGCAGACAGTGATGGTTTTCTCGAGTGTGACTCTGACTGCCACCGCCTGTAAAGGGGTGCTTAAAAGAACTGTACTGTATAAAAGGGACTTTCGAATAAAAAGAGCGACACCTCCCGTCAACCCCTCTTGCTTCGGTTGAGCGGGTTTAAAAACGGAGTTAAAACCAGAGAGAGATAAAACCTTGCCATCTCTTTGCAGAGTCTCCTGCAGTGCCAGCACTGAAGGTTTCAAAGCACGACAAAGCAGCTGGAGTTCCTGGAAGTTGGCATGGAATCCCCGGATATTCCAGTGGATCACTGCCATTAAAAAGGTTTTTTTTTAAAAAAAAAATTAAAGCAGCAGCCTATTCCATCGCTACCCCCTGCTCCTCCACTTGCGGTGGCTCAAGGTCCGCCAGGATGGAATATTTGTTCTTTGACATAAATTTTTCAGGTTCCGACCGGGTCGGAATATCCACCACCTCGGCCCCTCCCGATCCCGCCGTGGCCGCAGCCCTCCCCTCCTTGAGTTTTGGAGGTGCGGGGGGCTTCCGGCCACTTCCGCCAGCCCGAGGGCCAGGCAGACGAGAGGCGGGGCGAGGGGGCCCGGGGGGTGGGGTGGGGCGGGAGGCGGACAACGTGCCTCCGCCCGAGGCTTTTCTCTCCCGCCCAGCAGCCCCTGAGGACTGCCGCGCAGGATGGGAAGGGGTGGACACAGCGCCTCCACCCAAGGCCGACGGTTCCGACGAGGCGGTTAAGTCGTCCGTCTGCGTTCCTGTGGACGTCGTCTGGACTGCGACGTCCACCGTCCCGGATCTGACGACAGAGGCATACGACGTCCTAGGCGACGCGGCCTCCACCTGTTTCCTTGCCTCAAAGAAGGAAATTTTCTGTTCTGTCTTGACTTTCTGAATTTGTTTTTCTTTCTTCCAGGCGGGGCAGTCCTTCGATGAGGACGGGTGGCCACCTCCGCAGTTCGCACACAGGGCTGCACTGACGCAATCGCCCTGGTGCGCCGCCTTCGAACAGGTGCCACACGCCTCTTCCTCCTTACATCTGTCTCTCACGTGTCCGAATTTCTGACACTTAAAGCATCTCAGAGGGGACGGTACGTACAGGCTGACATTAACTAGCAGGTATCCGACCCGAATGTCCTTGGGGAAATGAAATGAAATGAAATTATGGTGCTTAGAGCCTCGCCGACCACTAAGGCCATCTCAAGGCTATCGCCGCGTCAATTACTACTACAAGGCTAAAAAAAACAACCAATTAAAACGAGTCACCACTTCAAACTTTCCACTCCAAAGTTTAAAAAAAAACTTCCATAGTTTAAAACCTTCAAATCTGGTTAAAAAGGTTCACTTCTTTTAAGAAGTCCATCAGCGCCCACGGAGGGACATCACGAAACAAAGTCTTCAAAGAAACCGCCGTGTAATGTCTGCGTCTAACGTCATGCAGATCCCAACAGTCAAGGAGCACGTGTTTCACGGTGAGAGGCTCGTCACAGGGAACGCATCGAGGGGCCTCCTCCCCCTTCAACAAGTAAGAATGAGTAAAAAAAGTGTGCCCCGTACGCAGTCTGCACAGCACAGATTCCTCCTTTCTGTTCTTCACCCCCGAAGGGAGGGTCTCCCCCAGGTCCGGACGGATCTGGAAGAGCTTGTTGTCTATCTGGGTGTTCCATTTCTCTTGCCAAAGATCTTTAACGTAAGAATTGACCTTCCGCTTCATGTCTGTATAGGGTACCAAGGATCTGGACAATTCTTTCTTTACAGCGTTCCTGGCCAGCAGGTCCGCCCTTTCGTTACCACGAATGCCAACATGTCCGGGAACCCAGGCCAACACAACCTCGTATCCTTTCTTCGTTGCGAGAGTAAAAGTTTCATAAAATTCCAGCAGTTTGGGATGAGTGATATTCCTGCAGGCGATCGCCTCCAGGGCTGACAAGGAGTCGGAAAAGATCATGAATCTCTTCTGTTTGGAAGAGAGAACCATTTTTAACCCCAGGACCAGTGCAGTCAGTTCCGCGGTGTATACCGAGCTGTCAGACAGGATGTGTTCTGTTGAGGGCCGGTCAGGAAAGGCGGGACAGAACGCAGATGCGGCGACTCCGTCCTCTGACTTGGAACCGTCAGTGAAGATGCCTTGAAAGGTGGGGAATTTGTGGCACAGTTCCGAAAAGTAGGTTCTGTAGGCCAGAGAACTGGTGGTGTCCTTACGGTACGAGGCCAGATCAAATCGGACCTCAGGTGTTGTAAAGGTCCACGGGGGGCTGTCAGGGAACTTAGAGAAATCTGAGATGCCACCGACATCCAGATCGGCATTTTCCAAGTGCGGCTGAATGCGGAGTCCGAGAGGAGGTATGCAGTTTGGGTTGTCTGTAAATTTCTTATCGAAAGGGTTGTTGAATACAGCATCGTAAGCAGGGTTTGTAGGTTCCGAAAACAATTTCAAATAATAGTTCAGGGTCAGCTTCAGTCTGCGGTTGGAAAGAGGCGGTTCCCCCGCCTCTGCATACAGGCTGTGCACAGGGGTGGTGCGGAAAGCACCCAAGCTGAGACGGAGCCCTTGGTGGTGTACAGGGTCCAACAGTTTCAGGTAGGACGGTCTGGCCGAGCCGTATACAACACTTCCATAATCCAGTTTGGACCGGACCAGGGCTCTGTAGAGGTGCAAGAGAGTCCTCTTATCAGCACCCCAGTTCGTGTGTGCCACAACTCGGATGATGTTCAGGGCTTTTAGGCAAGATATTTTCAGCTGTTTAATGTGGCTGAGAAAATTCAGCTTCTGATCGAAGACGACCCCTAGAAATCTGGCTTCCTTGACCGCCGGGATGGTGGATGTTCCCAGACGGATTTCAGGGTCCTGATAGAATTGGCGAAAATTATGAAAGTGGATGCATTCAGTTTTGGAGGACGAAAATGTGAAGCCATTCTCCTCTGCCCAACACTGGATTTTGTTGACGCAGAGCTGAAGCCGTCGCTGGATGCTGGCGTACGTGCTGCCGGTTGCATATAAAGCAAAATCATCCACGAACAGCGAGCTGTCCGATCCTTTCTGAACGGATTGAACGATGTCATTAATTTTGATGCTGAACAGAGCAGGCGACAGGATGCTCCCCTGCGGGACACCCAGCTCCTGCTCGTGAATGTCGGACAGGGTGGTGCCGACTCTCACCTGGAATTGTCTGTCTTGTAAAAAATTGTGGATAAACTGAGGCAGGTGTCCTCGGAAGCCGAGCTTGTGCAAGTCGGAAAGAATACCAAATTTCCACGTGGTATCGTAAGCTTTCTCCAGGTCAAAAAATATGGCCACCACATGTTGTTTGTTGACGAAAGCATTTCTTATCGTGGTTTCCAGACGAACCAGATGGTCAACGGTAGAGCGATGCTTGCGGAAACCGCACTGTTCCTTCGCCAGAAGGCCGTCGGTCTCTAGTTTCCACATCAGTCTACCGTTGACCATCTTCTCCATCAGTTTGCAGACGCAGCTGGTCAGTGCAATTGGGCGGTAGTTGGAGGGGTTCGAGGGGTCTTTTCCCGGTTTCGGCAGCGGGATTATGAGGGCTTTCCGCCAGGAGGGTGGAAAGAAGCCTGTGACCCAGATGTGGTTATAAACTTTAAGCAGGGTGTCCAGACAGGTTTGGGGAAGGTGCTTTAGGAGTTTATAATGGACTTCGTCCATTCCTGGACAGGAATCCGTACAGGTCTGAAGGGCAGATTTAAGTTCGTTCATTGTGAAAGGAAGGTTGTAATTCTCTGTGTTGTCGGAAAAGAAGTTACATGGTGTTTTTTCTGACAGGTTTTTGGTTTTAAGAAAGCGAGCAGATTTGTTAGCAGATCTCGAGTTCTGTTCTATTGTGGAGGCAAGCAAATTGGCAACTGCTTTCTTCTCTGTGACCAGAGCGTCTGAAAGTTTAAGATGGTGGAAGGTCGGGCATGCGTTTTTGCCCTTAATTCTTTTTAAAACCCTCCACACTTTCTTCTTGGGTGTGTTGGAGGTTAAGGAAGAGCAGAAATCTCTCCAAGACTTCCTCTGGCTCTTTTTAAAAACATACCTGGCTTTCGCCCTCAGCTGTTGATGGGTTCGAACGCTATCGGACTCCGGTCTCCGAAAGACGCGTCGCTGCGCTCTCTTCCGAGACTTGCGGGCCTCCCGACATTCCGCGTTGAACCAGGGCGTTCTAGGGACCTGAGGCTTGGAGGTAGACGATGGGACTGCTGCTTTGGCGCAATCTAAAACGATCCGAGTCAGAGCGTCAGCAGGGTCCTTGCTTTTCAATACTGTTTCTTCCTGCAGCTCAGCTCTTATCTTGGTGGTAAAAAAACTCCAGTCTGCTTTGTCGTAGTACAGGCGGTCAGGCAGAGAGTCACCTTCTCCATCTGTGGGGCGGAGGACGACAGGAAAGTGGTCACTCCCGTGCAGATCGTCGTGCACTTTCCACTCGTAGTCCAGGACCAACGATGGATCGCAGACCGACAGATCTAAACACGAGAGCTTTCCAGAGGACAGATGCAGGTAAGTGGGAGACTTGTCGTTAAGACAGCACAAGTCCATGTCAGAGAGAAGGTTTTCTAAGAGAAGACCTCGGGCTGATGTCATCTCACTTCCCCAGAGCGGGGAGTGTCCGTTGAAGTCGCCCAACAGTAAAAACGGACGTGGGAGCTGGTCGACCAGGTTCATGAGGTCCTGCCTCAGAACACGGACGGAAGGGGGAAGGTAGAGAGAGCAGACAGTGATGGTTTTCTCGAGCGTGACTCTGACTGCCACCGCCTGTAAAGGGGTGCTTAAAAGAACTGTACTGTATAAAAGGGACTTTCGAATAAAAAGAGCGACACCTCCCGTCAACCCCTCTTGCTTCGGTTGAGCGGGTTTAAAAACGGAGTTAAAACCAGAGAGAGATAAAACCTTGCCATCTCTTTGCAGAGTCTCCTGCAGTGCCAGCACTGAAGGTTTCAAAGCACGACAAAGCAGCTGGAGTTCCTGGAAGTTGGCATGGAATCCCCGGATATTCCAGTGGATCACTGCCATTAAAAAGGTTTTTTTTTTAAAAAAAAAAAAATTAAAGCAGCAGCCTATTCCATCGCTACCCCCTGCTCCTCCACTTGCGGTGGCTCAAGGTCCGCCAGGATGGAATATTTGTTCTTTGACATAAATTTTTCGGGTTCCAACCGGGTCGGAATATCCACCACCTCGGCCCCTCCCGATCCCGCCGTGGCCGCAGCCCTCCCCTCCTTGAGTTTTGGAGGTGCGGGGGGCTTCCGGCCACTTCCGCCAGCCCGAGGGCCAGGCAGACGAGAGGCGGGGCGAGGGGGGCCGGGGGGTGGGGTGGGGCGGGAGGCGGACAACGTGCCTCCGCCCGAGGCTTTTCTCTCCCGCCCAGCAGCCCCTGAGGACTGCCGTGCAGGATGGGAAGGGGTGGACACAGCGCCTCCACCCAAGGCCAACGGTTCCGACGAGGCGGTTAAGTCGTCCGTCTGCGTTCCTGTGGACGTCGTCTGGACTGCGACGTCCACCGTCCCGGATCTGACGACAGAGGCATACGACGTCCTAGGCGACGCGGCCTCCACCTGTTTCCTTGCCTCAAAGAAGGAAATTTTCTGTTCTGTCTTGACTTTCTGAATTTGTTTTTCTTTCTTCCAGGCGGGGCAGTCCTTCGATGAGGACGGGTGGCCACCTCCGCAGTTCGCACACAGGGCTGCACTGACGCAATCGCCCTGGTGCGCCGCCTTCGAACAGGTGCCACACGCCTCTTCCTCCTTACATCTGTCTCTCACGTGTCCGAATTTCTGACACTTAAAGCATCTCAGAGGGGACGGTACGTACAGGCTGACATTAACTAGCAGGTATCCGACCCGAATGTCCTTGGGGACATCCGGGCAGCAGAAGGTGAGGAAGAAAGTGTTGGTCGGGACTCTGTCCGACCCCTTCCTCACCGTCACCCTGTACACATCGGTCACTCCCTGAGAGGACAGTTCGCTCTTGATCTCGGCCTCAGACACACCTTTCAACTCCGGGCATCTGATGACTCCCTTAGAGCAGTTGAGACCTTTGTGAGGGGAAATCTTCACTGCCCTATCCACGAAAGTGGTCGCCTTCAGAAGGAGCTGTGTCTGTCTTTTGGATTCTGTCTGTACTAAAAACGCTCCGCTCCTCAGCCTCTTGATGGATCTGAGCGATCCTGCCAGGCACTGAAAGCCCTTCTGGACAGCGAAGGGGCTGAGAGCTGACAAGGGCTTGTCGTCATCAGCGCCCTCCATCACTAGCCATGATGGCCAAAAACCAGAGGTCTCGACGACCTCCGACTCAGAGTCTGAGTCGTCCGTTCCCTGTCGTCGTCTTTTTCCGAGTTTGGGGGGGTGTATTTGTTTAGGATTCATGTTGAAAGAAAAATGTGAATTCATCCCTCCCTTACCCACCCACCATGGGGTCCAACTTAGGGGCCAGGGTCAAGGGAACACCAGCTTGACCCCTTCCAGGTTTCGGGAGGGATATACAACCAGCAGCCCAGCTCCAACGTGCTCCCCCCCGATCATGCCCAGCTCCCGGGGACAGAGAGCCGAGCACTACGGGGGTTACCTTCGTCAGCCACTAAACTGCCAGTCTTGACCCAGCCCCACGAAGGGGTAGCCGATTGACACACACGGGCCATGTGTGCCGCCTGTCTTAGGAGAGGTCCGAGCCAAAGGGATGTGTTGAGAGCAGCGTGCTCTCTCAATCCCCAGGATCTCATTCCCCTCCATCACAGGTCGCGCCGCACGGCAAACACGGCGGGCCTAAAGGAGGCCGCAGAGAAAAAAGAATGTGGAAAAGAAGGCTTGATGGGGAGCTGAGGACAGAAAAGACAGCCTCTTGATGGATCTGAGCGATCCTGCCAGGCACTGAAAGCCCTTCTGGACAGCGAAGGGGCTGAGAGCTGACAAGGGCTTGTCGTCATCAGCGCCCTCCATCACTAGCCATGATGGCCAAAAACCAGAGGTCTCGACGACCTCCGACTCAGAGTCTGAGTCGTCCGTTCCCTGTCGTCGTCTTTTTCCGAGTTTGGGGGGGTGTATTTGTTTAGGATTCATGTTGAAAGAAAAATGTGAATTCATCCCTCCCTTACCCACCCACCATGGGGTCCAACTTAGGGGCCAGGGTCAAGGGAACACCAGCTTGACCCCTTCCAGGTTTCGGGAGGGATATACAACCAGCAGCCCAGCTCCAACGTGCTCCCCCCCGATCATGCCCAGCTCCCGGGGACAGAGAGCCGAGCACTACGGGGGTTACCTTCGTCAGCCACTAAACTGCCAGTCTTGACCCAGCCCCACGAAGGGGTAGCCGATTGACACACACGGGCCAATGTGTGCCGCCTGTCTTAGGAGAGGTCCGAGCCAAAGGGATGTGTTGAGAGCAGCGTGCTCTCTCAATCCCCAGGATCTCATTCCCCTCCATCACAGGTCGCGCCGCACGGCAAACACGGCGGGCCTAAAGAAGGCCGCAGAGAAAAAAAGAATGTGGAAAAGAAGGCTTGATGGGGAGCTGAGGACAGAAAAGAGGCGGTAAAAAGAAGAACAAAGAATAGCGAAAGGGACAGTGGGTCACGTTTAGTTTGGGCCTCACTCACGACCTGTTCGGCATGGGAAGCCCTATCAGGGGCATCAGTACAAAACCACCACTTATTCAGCCCTAACAGCTACGATGGCTATGTAGGCTGTCAATTAAGACCTGGGACCAGAGCACCAAACCCCAAGAAGCACTGATGCCCCCGCCGACATAGCTCGCTCGATCACTGGCCACTAAGCCTCCCGACCACGACAAGGTAGTGACCCTCCCGGGAGTGGGTCAGGAGAACACCAGCCTGACCCCCTCCAGGTTTCGGGAGGCTCAAGGCTATCGCCGCGTCAATTACTGCTACAAGGCTAAAAAAAAAACAACCAATTAAAACGAGTCACCACTTCAAACTTTCCACTCCAAAGTTAAAAAAAAACTTCCATAGTTTAAAACCTTCAAATCTGGTTAAAAAGGTTCACTTCTTTTAAGAAGTCCATCAGCGCCCACGGAGGGACATCACGAAACAAAGTCTTCAAAGAAACCGCCGTGTAATGTCTGCGTCTAACGTCATGCAGATCCCAACAGTCAAGGAGCACGTGTTTCACGGTGAGAGGCTCGTCACAGGCAACGCATCGAGGGGCCTCCCCCCCCTTCAACAAGTAAGAATGAGTAAAAAAAGTGTGCCCCGTACGCAGTCTGCACAGCACAGATTCCTCCTTTCTGTTCTTCACCCCCGAAGGGAGGGTCTCCCCCAGGTCCGGACGGATCTGGAAGAGCTTGTTGTCCATCTGGGTGTTCCACTTCTCTTGCCAAAGATCCTTAACGTAAGTATTGACCTTCCGCTTCATGGCTGTATAGGGTACCAAGGATCTGGACAATTCTTTCTTTACAGCGTTCCTGGCCAGCAGGTCCGCCCTTTCGTTACCACGAATGTCAACATGTCCGGGAACCCAGGCCAACACAACCTCGTATCCTTTCAATTCAATTCATGTTGTTTAGAGCCCAGCCGACCGTTTAGGCCATCTCAGGGCTGTTACCACGTTTCAACAAAAAAATCTTCTCAAAACTGCAAATAAAATATCTTATTTAAAATTTTTATGTTTACAGCCCAGCCAGCCACTTAGGCCATCTCAGGGCTGTGACCACAACAAATCTTTACAGTATGCCTTTTTTTAAAAACATGCAATTAAAAATATCTAAATCTTGTTAAAAATATTTGTTTCTCTTAAAAAGTCCATTACTGCCCAGGGAGGCACATCCCTGAACAGTGTTCTCAAGGACTCAGCTGTGTAGTGTTTATGTCGGACCTCGTTCAATTCCCAGCAGTCAATTAATAAGTGTTTCACAGTAAGAGGTTCATGACAAGGGATACACCAAGGAGCTTCTTCATTTTTTAGCAGATAGGAGTGTGTGAGGAGTGTGTGGCCAGTATGTAATTGGCACATCACCGTTTCCTCTCTGCGGTTACCAGAAAAAGATGGAAGGTATTCTTTCAAATTTGGTCTAATTTGGAACAGTTTGTTGTTGGTATTGTTGTTCCATTCTTCTTGCCAGAGATTGTTTGTGTAACTTTGAACTTTTGGTTTCAGGTCAGAAAACGGAATTGTGGAATTGGATTTGGTCTGCTTTGTTGCACTTTTGGCTAGTTGGTCAGCCATCTCATTTCCAAAAATGCCCGAATGACCCGGTATCTAAACAAAGACAATATTATAGTCATCATTTTTAAGGGAGGTGTGCAGCTCGTGGAATTTTAGAAGCATGGGATGATTTGTATTGCGGCCAGAGATGGCCTCCAGAGCAGACAGAGAATCAGAGAGGATAAGAAAGTTTTTGTTTTGTGACTGATGAATCATTTTTAGAGCTAAAACCAAAGCAGTGAGTTCTGCAGTGTAAACTGAGCTGTCGTTTGGAAGATGTTTAGATAAAGACGAGTTGTTGAGAGAAGGGGATACAGCAGCACAGCCAACACCTTCCTCAGACTTTGAACCATCAGTAAAAATGCGCAGGAAGTCTGGATACAACTGGCATAGTTCAGCATACAATGATTTATAGATCAGGGAGTTGGTGGACTCTTTTTTGTAAGAAGACAGGTCAAACCTCACCTCAGGAGTTTTTATCATCCAGGGAGGGCTGTCCGGAAACTTGGAATCATCAGAAATGACATCAGTGTTTATATCCGCATCCTCCAGGTGTGGAAGAATGCGGATGCCCAGAGGTGGAATGCAGGACTGGTTATCTTGAAATTGTTCTTGAGAGGGAGGATTTATAACAATGTCATAGGAAGGGTTTAGTGGATCAGATGAAAGTTTCAGATAGTAATTTAAAGATAGCTTGAGGCGTCTGAGGGTTAATGAGGGTTCTCCGGCTTCAGCGTATAGACTATGAACTGGGGTCGTTCTAAATGCCCCCAGACACAGTCTTAATCCTTGATGATGAATGGGATCGAGCTTCTTGAGGTAAGAGTCTCTCGCAGAGCCGTATACAATGCTGCCATAGTCAAGCTTGGAGCGCACAAGGGCCCGGTACAGGCGTAGGAGGGTCCGACGGTCTGCACCCCAGTCCGTGTGAGCTACCACTTTGAGTGCAGTGAGAGCTTGTTGACAGGATTTCTTGAGATATTTGATATGGCTGAGGAAATTCAGTTTTTGGTCAAAAATGATACCAAGAAATTTGGCTTCTTTGACAGATTTGATTTTTCCATTTTTTAGTTTTATTTCTGGGTCAGGAAAAAAGGTTCTAAAATTATGGAAATGGATACACTCTGTTTTGGAAGAAGAAAACTGGAATCTGTTGTTCTCAGCCCACTGTTGAATTTTGTCTACACATAACTGCAGTTGACGTTGTATGCATGGAAACGATTTCCCTGTTGCGTACAGAGCAAAGTCGTCGACAAACAGTGAAGAATCGGATCCATGGCGAACAGAATTTATAATGCTATTTATTTTAATATTGAAAAGTGCAGGAGAGAGAATGCTGCCCTGTGGAACACCCTGCTCCTGCGTGTAGAAGTCAGACAAAGAAGAACCCAAGCGGACCTGAAACTGTCTATTAGATAAAAACTTTTGGATGAATTTTGGAAGGCGACCACGGAAACCAAGGTCATGAAGGTCAGATAAAATTCCATATTTCCAGGTTGTGTCAAACGCCTTTTCCAGATCAAAAAATATAGCTACAACATGTTGTTTGTTTACAAAAGCATTGCGGATGGTAGACTCAAGACGGATCAGATGATCAACTGTAGAGTGGTGTTTCCTGAAACCACACTGCTCAGCTGCTAAGAGCCTCTCAGTTTCTAGGTACCACGTCAAGCGGGAGTTGACCATTTTCTCCATGAGTTTGCAAATGCAGCTGGTTAGAGCAATAGGTCGATAGTTTGAAGGGTTGCTCGGGTCTTTGCCAGGTTTGGGAAGTGGAATAATATGGGCTTTTCTCCAGGATGGAGGGAAGTAATCAGTGGTCCAGATATGATTAAAAACTTTTAGGACTGTTTGAAGACAACTTTCAGGTAAATGTTTTAATAGGCTGTAATGAATTTCATTGGGCCCAGCTGCAGAGTCATTGCATGACTGGAGACTCGACTTCAATTCATCCAGCGTAAAAGGCAGATTGTAAAGTTTGATACCATCAAAGTCAAAGTCACAAGGAGATTTTTCCTTTTGAGTTCTTAATTTTGAAAAGGCAGCAGATCTGTTGACAGCAGAGTTTTCCTGTAAAGTAGACGCTAATAAGTTGGGAACTGCTTCTTTTCCTGTAATTAGGCGGTCGTTTAGTTTCAGGTGATGGAAAGAGGGGCAGGTGTTTTTACCCTTGATCTTTTTTATAACTTTCCATACTTTCTTGGTAGATGTTTTAAAATTTAGTGTGGAAACAAATTTTTTCCAGGAATTGCGTCTGCTCATTTTGTAGATATGTCTTGATTTCGCTCGGAGACGTTGGTGGGCTCTAACGTTGTCTGTGGTTGGTCTTTTAAAGACCTTACGTTGAGCCTTTTCCCTCTCCGAGCAAATATCTCGACAATCTTGATTAAACCAAGGTGTTTTGGGAAGTTGAGGTGATCTACTGGAGGTAGGAATAGCCGTTTTTGCACTATTTAATATTACATCTGTGAGAGATTTGACAGGATCATCAGAGTTTATTATGTTGTTTTCATCCATTTTTGAATGAACTATGGCAGAGAAAAGGTCCCAGTTGGCTTTATTCAGAAGAAAGTGTTCTGGAATAGAGATAGGCTCACGAACATTGGGAGAAATAAGAATAGGGAAGTGGTCACTCCCATGCAGGTCATCATGTACTTTCCAATCATAGTCAAGGACTAATGATGGGTCACATACAGACAGATCCAAGCATGAGAATGTACCATTTCTAGAGTCAAAGAAAGTGTGAGATCCATCATTTAAGACACAGAGATCAAGATCAGAGAAGATAGTTTCCAGTAAGCGACCTCTGGAAGATGTGCGGTCACTTCCCCAGAGTGGAGAATGACCGTTAAAGTCACCCAGGAGAAGAAATGGTCTAGGTAATTGTTGAATAAGATTTTCAATGGCTTGTTTTTGAACTGGGATAGAAGGGCTGAGATAAAGGTTGCAGATAGTGATAGTTTTATGTAAACTAACTCTAGTTGCTACGGCTTGTAAATTTGTTATGAGGGGAACAGGACTGTGCAAAAGAGATTTGTGGATAAGTAAGGATACGCCTCCAGTAAGACCGTCTTTTTCAGTGACATCTGCTGGTGTGTTTTCAATGTGGTAGCCATTTATAGAAAAATCTTTACCATCCGGCAGAAATGTTTCCTGGATGGCCAGTACAGCTGGTTTTTTATCACAGCAGAAAGTAAGAAGTTCCTCATATCTAGCTTGTATACCTCTGACATTCCACTGAGAAATTGTGTTCATGTTGATGATATTTATAGCCCAGCCGGCCACTTAGGCCATCTCAGGGCTGTCCTGGTAGTCCATATCATCACAGTCATCTTGGTCCGAAAGAGGGTTGTATTGATTTTGTAGCTTCAATTCAGCTTTTTTCTGTCTCCCAGAGAGAACAGACCACCTCCGATCTCCTCCAGGAGCTTTGTGTTCCGGTGGCTTGTGAAGAGCCGCTCTCCCATGGGAGACAGTTCCCCGCCCCCGCTGGTTTTTAAGTACTCCCCCCGGCTTGGGAGGAGGAGCAGGTTTGTGACTCCCCTCCCCAGCCGAGGATCCGGTCTGGGGATAAGGAGCTGCGGTAGAGGCAGATGGTACGCCCCTACCAGAAGGAGTTTTCTCCCTCACTGCAGAAGTACCGGAGGACCCCTGCAGAGAAGGAGAAGAAGAAGAAGAAGAAGAATGGGTGGATACAATGCCTCCACCCGAGACGACTGACCCTTTCTTGTGTGTAAACTCTGTACATTCTGTCTGGCAAGCGATGCTTACCATCTTTACTTTGGTTTTGAGAACGCTGGCGTACGATTGACCTTTTGGTTCACTGTTTTTCACCAACTTCCTGGCCTCAGAAAAGCTGCACTTTTTTTCTGCTTTTATCCGTTGAATTGTAGATTCTTTAACCCAGGTGGGGCAGGTCTTTGCAGAAGAAGGATGGTCACCTCCACAGTTCACACAAAGGGCAGGACTGACACATGCCCCTGTGTGGGGAGACTTGGCACAAGTGCCACACACCTCCTCCTCCCTGCAACGATCCCGCACGTGGCCAAACTTCTGGCACTTGAAGCACCTGAGCGGAGTTGGCACGTACAGAGAAACGTTGACCCGTAAATATCCCACCCTGAGAGTCTCTGGTAGTACCGTGGATCCGAAGGTCAAAAAGAAGGTATTGGTTGGAACTCGGTCAGCGCCTTTCCTCACATGGACCCGATGCACATCCGTGACCCCCTGCGACGCCAGCTCCGTCTTGATTTCAGCCTCCGACACACCTTCCAAATCACGACATCTCATTACCCCCTTACAAGAATTGAGGCTCTTATGAGGGGATATTTTAACAGGGCGGTTCACAAAAGTTGAGGATTTCAGTAACTGGTCAGATTGCTTTTTTGTGGCACATTCAATGAGCAGCGTCCCATTCCTCAGCTTTTTCGCATCCTTTGCCTTGCCTCCCACAATAGCAGATATTCCCTTTTCAACTGCGAAGGGACTCAGAGTCCGCAGAGGGTGATCACTGTCAAGGGGTTCAACCACCAAAAAGAAGGCCAATTACCAAACTCCCTCCTAGCATCATCATCCGAATCAGAATCAATTTCATTTCCATTTCCGTGCGTTCGTTTCCGTTTTATAGAGTTTTGATTTTGTTTGTGCATGAGGCGTAGGCTCAGCGATGGCAGTAAATATTCGGTCACCCCAGGAGAGCTGCCGTGCTGGGGAAGGGACAATGGATGGTCAATTCGACGTCCGTCTGCCTGAAACCGTCCCGCATGAATTCAGACAGTACACTCTCACGACTAACTAACGTATAGCCATTCATCCCCTAGCCGAGTGTAAGAAACGTGGGATTACGGGCCAGATACGCTGACCACGTTTGGGTCTTTGGTTCGGGAGAATTCATGCATCCAATCTGCTTCCCATACCCCGTCAACAAACAATATTTCAACATAACAAAAATCCCTCCACCTAACAACCAATCCAAACCACATCACTATACCATCAATTGGAAGCAACAATCAGATGCATGAATCCTCCCGCTAACACCCCCGGCGACGTGAAGCCAGACCCCTGGGGGCAACTTCCACGTGGTATCGTAAGCTTTCTCCAAGTCAAAAAATATGGCCACCACATGTTTTTTACAAATGCATTTCTTACAGTGGTTTCCAGACGGACCAGATGGTCAACGGTAGAGCGATGCTTGCGGAAACCGCACTGTTCTTTCGCCAGAAGGCCGTCGGTCTCTAGTTTCCACATCAGTCTACCGTTGACCATCTTCTCCATCAGTTTGCAGATGCAGCTGGTCAGTGCAATTGGGCGGTAGTTGGAGGGGTTCGAGGGGTCTTTTCCCGGTTTCGGCAGTGGGATTATGAGGGCTTTCCGCCAGGAGGGTGGAAAAAAGCCTGTGACCCAGATGTGGTTATAAACTTTAAGCAGGGTGTCCAGACAGGTTTGGGGAAGGTGCTTTAGGAGTTTATAATGGACCTCGTCCATTCCTGGACAGGAATCCGTACAGGTCTGAAGGGCAGATGCAAGTTCGTTCATTGTGAAAGGAAGGTTGCAATTCTCTGTGTTGTCAGAAAAGAAGTTACATGGTGTTTTTTCTGACAGGTTTTTGGTTTTAAGAAAGCGAGCAGATTTGTTAGCAGATCTCGAGTTCTGTTCTATTGTGGAGGCAAGCAAATTGGCAACTGCTTTCTTCTCTGTGACCAGAGCATCTGAAAGTTTAAGATGGTGAAAGGTCGGGCATACGTTTTTGCCCTTAATTCTTTTTAAAACCCTCCACACTTTCTTCTTGGGTGTGTTGGAGGTTAAGGAAGAGCAAAAATCTCTCCATGACTTCCTCTGGCTCTTTTTAAAAACATACCTGGCTTTCGCTTTCAGCTGTTGATGGGTTCGAACGCTATCAGTCTCCGGTCTCTGAAAGACGCGTCGCTGCGTTCTCTTCCGAGACTTGCGGGCCTCCCGACATTCCGCGTTGAACCAGGGCGTTCTAGGAACCTGAGGCTTGGAGGTAGACGATGGGACTGCTGCTGTGGCGCAATCTAAAACGATCCGAGTCAGAGCGTCAGCAGGGTCCTTGCTTTTCAATACTGTTTCTTCCTGCAGCTCCGCTCTTATCTTGGTGGTAAAAAAACTCCAGTCTGCTTTGTCGTAATACAAGCGGTCAGGCAGAGAGTCACCTTCTCCATCTGTGGGGCAGAGGACGACAGGAAAGTGGTCACTCCCGTGCAGATCGTCGTGCACTTTCCATTCGTAGTCCAGGACCAACGATGGATCGCAGACCGACAGATCTAAACACGAGAGCTTTCCAGAGGGCAGATGCAGGTAAGTGGGAGACTTGTCATTAAGACAGCACAAGTCCATGTCTGAAAGAAGGTTTTCCATGAGAAGACCTCGGGCTGATGTCATCTCACTTCCCCAGAGCGGGGAGTGTCCATTGAAGTCGCCCAACAGTAGAAACGGACGTGGGAGCTGGTCGACCAGGTTCATGAGGTCCTGCCTCAGAACACGGACGGAGGGAGGAAGGTAGAGAGAGAAGAAGTGATGGTTTTCTCAAGCGTGACTCTCACTGCCACCGCCTGTAAAGGGGTGCTTAAAAGAACTGTACTGTATAAAAGGGACTTGCGAATAAAAAGAGCGACACCTCCCGTCAATCCCTCTTGCTTCGGTTGAGCGGGTTTAAAAACGGAGTTAAAACCAGAGAGAGATAAAACCTTGCCATCTCTTTGCAGAGTCTCCAGCAGCGCCAGCACTGAAGGTTTCAAAGCACGACAAAGCAGCTTGAGTTCCTGAAAATTGGCGTGGAACCCCCGGATGTTCCAGTGGATCACTCCCATTAAAAAAGGTTAAAAAAAAATAAAGCAGCAGCCTATTCCATCGCTACCCCCTGCTCCTGTGCTTGCGGTGGCTCAAGGTCCGCCAGGATGGAATATTTATTTTTCGAAACAAATTTTTCCGATTCCGACCGAGTCGGAATATCCACCACCTCGGCCCCTCCCGATCCCGTCAAGGCCGCAACCCTCCCCTCCTTGAGTTTTGGAGGTATGCAGGGTTTCTGGCCACTTCCGCCAGCCCGAGGGCCAGGCAGACGAGAGGCGGGGCGAGGGGTGCCAGGGGGTGGGGTGGGGCGGGAGGCGGACAACGTGCCTCCGCCCGAGGCTTTTCTCTCCCGCCCAGCAGCCCCTGAGGACTGCCGCACAGGATGGGAAGGGGTGGACACGGCGCCTCCACACAAGGCCAACGGTTCTAACAAGGCGGTTAAGTCGTCCGTCTGCGTTCCTGTGGACGTCGTCTGGACCGCGACGTCCACCATCCTGGGTCTGACAACAGAGGCATACGACGCCTTAGGCGACGCGGCCTCCACCTGTTTCTTTGCCTCAAAGAAGGATATCTTTTTTTCGGTCTTGACCTTCTGGATTTGTTTCTCTTTTTTCCAGGCGGGGCAGTCTTTCGATGAGGACGGGTGGCCACCTCCGCAGTTCGTACACCGGGCTGCACTGACGCAATCGCCCTGGTGCGCCGCCTTCGAACAGGTGCCACACGCCTCTTCCTCCTTACATCGGTCCCTGGCGTGTCCGAATTTCTGACATTTAAAGCATCTCAGAGGGGACGGCACATACAAGCTTACACTGACCATGAGGTATCCGACCCAAATGTCCTTGGGGACATCCGGGCAGCAGAAGGTGAGGAAGAAAGTGTTGGTCGGGACTCTGTCCGACCCCTTCCTCACCGTCACCCTGTACACGTCGTTCACTCCCTGAGAGGACAGCTCGCTCTTGATCTCGGCCTCAGACACACCTTTCAACTCCGGGCATCTGATGACCCCCTTTGAGCAGTTGAGACCTTTGTGAGGGGAAACCTTCACCGCCCTATCCACGAAAGTGGTCGCCTTCAGAAGGAGCTGTGTCTGCCTTTTGGACTCCGTCTGAACTAAAAATGCTCCGCTCCTCAGCCTCTTGATGGACTTCAGCGATCCTGCCAGACACTGAAAGCCCTTCTGGATAGCGAAGGGGCTGAGAGCCGACAACGGCTTGTCGTCATCAGCGCCCTCCATCACCAGCCATGATGGCCAAAATCCAGAGCTCTCAACGACCTCCGAATTGGAGTCCGAGTCGTCCGTTCCCTGTCTTCGTCTTTTACCCGAGTTAGGGGTGTGTGATTTTTTGGAAGTCATGTTGAAAAAAATGTGAATTCATCCCTCCCTTACCCACCCACCATGGGGTCCAACTTAGGGGCCAGGGTCAAGGGAACACCAGCTTGACCCCTTCCAGGTTTCGGGAGGGATATACAACCAGCAGCCCAGCTCCAACGTGCTCCCCCCCGATCATGCCCAGCTCCCGGGGACAGAGAACCGAGCACTACTGGGGTTACCTTCGTCAGCCACTAAACTGCCAGTCTTGACACAGCCCCACGAAGGGGTAGCCGATTGACACACACGGGCCAATGTGTGCCGCCTGTCTTAGGAGAGGTCCGAGCCAAAGGGATGTGTTAAGAGCAGCGTGCTCTCTCAATCCCCAGGATCTCATTCCCCTCCATCACAGGTCGCGCCGCACGGCAAACACGGCGGGCCTAAAGAAGGCCGCAGAGAAAAAAAGAATGTGGAAAAGGAGGCTTGATGGGGAGCTGAGGACAGAAAAGAGGCGGTAAAAAGAAGAACAAAGAATAGCGAAAGGGACAGTGGGTCACGTTTAGTTTGGGCCTCACTCACGACCTGTTCGGCATGGGAAGCCCTATCAGGGGCATCAGTACAAAACCACCACTTATTCAGCCCTGACAGCTACGATGGCTATGTAGGCTGTCAATTAAGACCTGGGATCAGAGCACCAAACCCCAAGAAGCACTGATGCCCCCGCCGACATAGCTCGCTCGATCACTGGCCACTAAGCCTCCCGACCACGACAAGGTAGTGAACCTCCCGGGAGTGGGTCAGGAGAACACCAGCCTGACCCCCTCCAGGTTTCGGGAGGTGTTTTGTAGCTTATCTGAGTACTGTTTAGGGTAATCAACCTTAGAGACGAGTCCAACAATTGTCGCAGGTAGTTGTCTTTACCTTAAATATTGATTGGTATGTTTGTTTAGTTTGGTGTGTGATATTCCTTTGGTACAGATACAACTTTATAAGATGTGATTATAATGTAACAATTCACTCACAGATTGATTCTTCACAGCATCGGCGTGCTCAAGGAAGCAAAGTACCCTGTTACAGCGGATTTCCGTGCAGCACCCCACCCATCACCTCCACGTGTCCTCCCAACCAGACCCCATACAGGTCACACCCAAGGTCAGCCTCTTTGACCAGAAAGTTCACATCAAAGTTCAAGGACTGCCAACGAAGGCCAAGGTCACACTGCATGCCACGACACAGCAAGAGTGGAACAGACAGCCTGTGACATTTACCTCGTGTGGTCACTACGTGTCCAGTGAGGAAGGTGACCTTGACCTGAGTCGAGATGCTTCAGTTGGAGGAACGTACACAGGTATTTTAAGTTGAAAACGAAGGTAGGAGAGACAGGATTTTTCCGACATGTATGATCATGTCTACTCAACCCCTCTAACATGTCTTGTGAAATATGTATATTTTTGAAGGAATATGTTCCTGAAATGTTTGACACAGCCCAAAGCCATTTACTGGAGTCTGTGTTTGTTCTTGTTGTTGTTAAGGTAAGCTGTATATAGTGCTTTCTTGGATTTGATCAAATAGGTTTCAGATAAAAAGCAAAACACGATGTGTGTTCTCTCTTTTCACCTTGATTTGTGCGGGTTTAAGGAATTGGTCATTGTCAATGCATCTAAAAATTAAGTGTCCAGTTGTTTAAAGTCAGCTCGAATATTTTGTTTTCCAAAGGCATTGCTTTTCACGTGTACTTAAATATTCACAGTGTGACCATGAAGTTTCCTAGAAAGCCAGTCTTTTCATAACTCTTGGTATAGTTTTATATGGAATTTGGTGGCTTACTGCATTTGGATAAAGAAAAAAAGATATCAAATTATGTTGAAACAATCACATCTGATGATCTTCCTCAGTCAGGTGTGTCAACCCAGTTTCCCACATGTGTGTCAGGTGTGGACCCTATGGGACCGTTCTGGAGTCTGAGCCCCTGCCCCTCTGGCCCTCAGAACGTCCGCATGCTGGTGAAGAACGGGGAAGACCCTGTCCTGTACACGCTGTCCCTCTATCTGGGTCACTGGTCTGTGGAGGATCTGGTTTTCAAGGAGACGACCCAGAAACCTCTATACAGCACCACAGTGACCAGGTTGAAGAGGTCGGCAGACGTGAGACGGATACCTGTGAAGGAAGGGGGTGTACGGGGAGTGATGTTCTTGCCTCCTGGTGAGTGAGTCTGTCTTCAAGATTAGAAACATTACTTTGAATGAATGTGGACCTCTCTGTCTCTGTCTATGTTTCTGTCTCTGTCTCTCTCACCGTCAATTTATTATTCAAAAGCAAAAAAAAACTTTCTCACCAAGGAAGGTATTCAGGTGGAGTAGCTGTCATGGTGAAAAAAATATATAGCTCTTATATTGAAAATATTAAAACAGATATTGACAACCTGGTTTTGATAAAGACAGACAGCGCCTATTTGACACATCCGAAGACATAATATGGCTATGTGCTTATATACCTCCGTATGATTCACACTTCTGGAAAAATTACCAGGACGGATATGGCATTGAACGACTAGAGCAATGTATTCTTAACATAAGTAATAATAATAATAATAATAATAATAATAATAATGGATACTTATATAGCACACTATCCAGTAATCTGCTCTAGGTGCTTTACAAAAACGCTTTTGATAACATAATAGTGATGGCCTAGAGGTAACGTGTCCGCCTAGGAAGCGAGAGAATCTGAGCGCGCTCGTTCGAATCACGGTTCAGCCGCCGATATTTTCTCCCCCTCCACTAGACCTTGAGTGTTGGTCTGGACGCTAGTCATTCGGATGAGACGATAAACCGAGGTCCCGTGTGCAGCATGCACTTAGCGCACGTAAAAGAACCCACGGCAACAAAAGGGTTCTTCCTGGAAAAATTCTATAGAAAAATCCACATCGATAGGACAAACAAATAAAACTGCATGCAGGAAAAAATACAAAAAAATGGGTGGCGCTGTAGTGTAGCGACGCACTCTCCCTGGGGAGAGCAGCCCGAATTTCACACAGAGAAATCTGTTGTGATAAAAAGAAATACAAATACAAATACAAAAACATTTTATCTATGTTACGTACACACACCAAAATGTGACACCCCCCCCCCCCCCCCCGACACACACACACACACACACACACACGCACGCACGCACGCACACACACACTGCATACATACATTTTAACATACATGTGTATCTGAAATGAAATGAAATTATGGTGCTTAGAGCCTCGCCGACCACTAAGGCCATCTCAAGGCTATCGCCGCGTCAATTACTGCTACAAGGCTAAAAAAAAACAACCAATTAAAACGAGTCACCACTTCAAACTTTCCACTCCAAAGTTAAAAAAAAAGCCTTCCATAGTTTAAAACCTTCAAATCTGGTTAAAAAGGTTCACTTCTTTTAAGAAGTCCATCAGCGCCCACGGAGGGACATCACGAAACAAAGTCTTCAAAGAAACCGCCGTGTAATGTCTGCGTCTAACGTCATGCAGATCCCAACAGTCAAGGAGCACGTGTTTCACGGTGAGAGGCTCGTCACAGGGAACGCATCGAGGGGCCTCCTCCCCCTTCAACAAGTAAGAATGAGTAAAAAAAGTGTGCCCCGTACGCAGTCTGCACAGCACAGATTCCTCCTTTCTGTTCTTCACCCCCGAAGGGAGGGTCTCCCCCAGGTCCGGACGGATCTGGAAGAGCTTGTTGTCCATCTGGGTGTTCCACTTCTCTTGCCAAAGATCCTTAACGTAAGTATTGACCTTCCGCTTCATGGCTGTATAGGGTACCAAGGATCTGGACAATTCTTTCTTTACAGCGTTCCTGGCCAGCAGGTCCGCCCTTTCGTTACCACGAATGCCAACATGTCCGGGAACCCAGGCCAACACAACCTCGTATCCTTTCTTCGTTGCGAGAGTAAAAGTTTCATAAAATTCCAGCAGTTTGGGATGAGTGATATTCCTGCAGGCGATCGCCTCCAGGGCTGATAAGGAGTCGGAAAAGATCATGAATCTCTTCTGTTTGGAAGAGAGAACCATTTTTAACCCCAGGACCAGTGCGGTCAGTTCCGCGGTGTATACCGAGCTGTCAGACAGGATGTGTTCCGTTGAGGGCCGGTCAGGAAAGGCGGGACAGAACGCAGATGCGGCGACTCCGTCCTCTGACTTGGAACCGTCAGTGAAGATGCCTTGAAAGGTGGGGAATTTGTGGCACAGTTCCGAAAAGTAGGTTCTGTAGGCCAGAGAACTGGTGGTGTCCTTACGGTACGAGGCCAGATCGAATCGGACCTCAGGTGTTGTAAAGGTCCACGGGGGGCTGTCAGGGAACTTAGAGAAATCTGAGATGCCACTGGCATTTTCCAAGTGCGGCTGAATGCGGAGTCCGAGAGGAGGTATGCAGTTTGGGTTGTCTGTAAATTTCTTATCGAAAGGGTTGTTGAATACAGCATCGTAAGCAGGGTTTGTAGGTTCCGAAAACAATTTCAAATAATAGTTCAGGGTCAGCTTCAGTCTGCGGTTGGAAAGAGGCGGTTCCCCCGCCTCTGCGTACAGGCTGTGCACAGGGGTTGTGCGGAAAGCACCTAAGCTGAGACGGAGCCCTTGGTGGTGTACAGGGTCCAACAGTTTCAGGTAGGACGGTCTGGCCGAGCCGTATACAACACTTCCATAATCCAGTTTGGACCGGACCAGGGTCTCTGTAGAGGTGCAAGAGAGTCCTCTTATCAGCACCCCAGTTCGTGTGTGCCACAACTCGGATGATGTTCAGGGCTTTTAGGCAAGATATTTTCAGCTGTTTAATGTGGCTGAGAAAATTCAGCTTCTGATCGAAGACGACCCCTAGAAATCTGGCTTCCTTGACCGCCGGGATGGTGGATGTTCCCAGACGGATTTCAGGGTCCTGATAGAATTGGCGAAAATTATGAAAGTGGATGCATTCAGTTTTGGAGGACGAAAATGTGAAGCCATTCTCCTCTGCCCAACACTGGATTTTGTTGACGCAGAGCTGAAGCCGTCGCTGGATGCTGGCGTACGTGCTGCCGGTTGCATATGAGGCAAAATCATCCACGAACAGCGAGCTGTCCGATCCTTTCTGAACGGATTGAACGATGTCATTAATTTTGATGCTGAACAGAGCCGGCGACAGGATGCTCCCCTGCGGGACACCCAGCTCCTGCTCGTGAATGTCGGACAGGGTGGTGCCGACTCTCACCTGGAATTGTCTGTCTTGTAAAAAATTGTGGATAAACTGAGGCAGGTGTCCTCGGAAGCCGAGCTTGTGCAAGTCGGAAAGAATACCAAATTTCCACGTGGTATCGTAAGCTTTCTCCAGGTCAAAAAATATGGCCACCACATGTTTGTTGACGAAAGCATTTCTTATCGTGGTTTCCAGACGAACCAGATGGTCAACGGTAGAGCGATGCTTGCAGAAACCGCATTGTTCCTTCGCCAGAAGGCCGTCGGTCTCTAGTTTCCACATCAGTCTACCGTTGACCATCTTCTCCATCAGTTGCAGACGCAGCTGGTCAGTGCAATTGGGCGGTAGTTGGAGGGGTTCGAGGGGTCTTTTCCCGGTTTCGGCAGTGGGATTATGAGGGCTTTCCGCCAGGAGGGTGGAAAGAAACCTGTGACCCAGATGTGGTTATAAACTTTAAGCAGGGTGTCCAGACAGGTTTGGGGAAGGTGCTTTAGGAGTTTATAATGGACTTTGTCCATTCCTGGACAGGAATCCGTACAGGTCTGAAGGGCAGATTTAAGTTCGTTCATTGTGAAAGGAAGGTTGTAATTCTCTGTGTTGTCGGAAAAGAAGTCACATGGTGTTTTTTCTGACAGGTTTTTGGTTTTAAGAAAGCGAGCAGATTTGTTAGCAGATCTCGAGTTCTGTTCTATTGTGGAGGCAAGCAAATTGGCAACTGCTTTCTTCTCTGTGACCAGAGCGTCTGAAAGTTTAAGATGGTGGAAGGTCGGGCATGCGTTTTTGCCCTTAATTCTTTTTAAAACCCTCCACACTTTCTTCTTGGGTGTGTTGGAGGTTAAGGAAGAGCAGAAATCTCTCCAAGACTTCCTCTGGCTCTTTTTAAAAACATACCTGGCTTTCGCCCTCAGCTGTTGATGGGTTCGAACGCTATCGGACTCCGGTCTCCGAAAGACGCATCGCTGCGCTCTCTTCCGAGACTTGCGGGCCTCCCGACATTCCGCGTTGAACCAGGGCGTTCTAGGGACCTGAGGCTTGGAGGTAGACGATGGGACTGCTGCTTTGGCGCAATCTAAAACGATCCGAGTCAGAGCGTCAGCAGGGTCCTTGCTTTTCAATACTGTTTCTTCCTGCAGCTCCGCTCTTATCTTGGTGGTAAAAAAACTCCAGTCTGCTTTGTCGTAGTACAGGCGGTCAGGCAGAGAGTCACCTTCCCCATCTGTGGGGCGGAGGACGACAGGAAAGTGGTCACTCCCGTGCAGATCGTCGTGCACTTTCCACTCGTAGTCCAGGACCAACGATGGATCGCAGACCGACAGATCTAAACACGAGAGCTTTCCAGAGGGCAGATGCAGGTAAGTGGGAGACTTGTCGTTAAGACAGCACAAGTCCATGTCAGAGAGAAGGTTTTCTAAGAGAAGACCTCGGGCTGATGTCATCTCACTTCCCCAGAGCGGGGAGTGTCCGTTGAAGTCGCCCAACAGTAAAAACGGACGTGGGAGCTGGTCGACCAGGTTCATGAAATGAAATGAAATTATGGTGCTTAGAGCCTCGCCGACCACTAAGGCCATGAGGTCCTGCCTCAGAACACGGACGGAAGGGGGAAGGTAGAGAGAGCAGACAGTGATGGTTTTCTCGAGCGTGACTGACTGCCACCGCCTGTAAAGGGGTGCTTAAAAGAACTGTACTGTATAAAAGGGACTTTCGAATAAAAAGAGCGACACCTCCCGTCAACCCCTCTTGCTTCGGTTGAGCGGGTTTAAAAACGGAGTTAAAACCAGAGAGAGATAAAACCTTGCCATCTCTTTGCAGAGTCTCCTGCAGTGCCAGCACTGAAGGTTTCAAAGCACGACAAAGCAGCTGGAGTTCCTGGAAGTTGGCATAGAATCCCCGGATATTCCAGTGGATCACTGCCATTAAAAAGGTTTTTTTTAAAAAAAATAAAGCAGCAGCCTATTCCATCGCTACCCCCCTGCTCCTCCACTTGCGGTGGCTCAAGGTCCGCCAGGATGGAATATTTGTTCTTTGACATAAATTTTTCGGGTTCCGACCGGGTCGGAATATCCACCACCTCGGCCCCTCCCGATCCCGCCGTGGCCGCAGCCCTCCCCTCCTTGAGTTTTGGAGGTGCGGGGGGCTTCCGGCCACTTCCGCCAGCCCGAGGGCCAGGCAGACGAGAGGCGGGGCGAGGGGGGCCGGGGGGTGGGGTGGGGAGGGAGGCGGACAACGTGCCTCCGCCCGAGGCTTTTCTCTCCCGCCCAGCAGCCCCTGAGGACTGCCGCGCAGGATGGGAAGGGGTGGACACAGCGCCTCCACCCAAGGCCAACGGTTCCGACGAGGCGGTTAAGTCGTCCGTCTGCGTTCCTGTGGACGTCGTCTGGACTGCGACGTCCACCGTCCCGGATCTGACGACAGAGGCATACGACGTCCTAGGCGACGCGGCCTCCACCTGTTTCCTTGCCTCAAAGAAGGAAATTTTCTGTTCTGTCTTGACTTTCTGAATTTGTTTTTCTTTCTTCCAGGCGGGGCAGTCCTTCGATGAGGACGGGTGGCCACCTCCGCAGTTCGCACACAGGGCTGCACTGACGCAATCGCCCTGGTGCGCCGCCTTCGAACAGGTGCCACACGCCTCTTCCTCCTTACATCTGTCTCTCACGTGTCCGAATTTCTGACACTTAAAGCATCTCAGAGGGGACGGTACGTACAGGCTGACATTAACTAGCAGGTATCCGACCCGAATGTCCTTGGGGACATCCGGGCAGCAGAAGGTGAGGAAGAAAGTGTTGGTCGGGACTCTGTCCGACCCCTTCCTCACCGTCACCCTGTACACATCGGTCACTCCCTGAGAGGACAGTTCGCTCTTGATCTCGGCCTCAGACACACCTTTCAACTCCGGGCATCTGATGACTCCCTTTGAGCAGTTGAGACCTTTGTGAGGGGAAATCTTCACTGCCCTATCCACGAAAGTGGTCGCCTTGAGAAGGAGCTGTGTCTGTCTTTTGGATTCTGTCTGTACTGAAAACGCTCCGCTCCTCAGCCTCTTGATGGATCTGAGCGATCCTGCCAGACACTGAAAGCCCTTCTGGACAGCGAAGGGGCTGAGAGCCGACAAGGGCTTGTCGTCATCAGCGCCCTCCATCACTAGCCACGATGGCCAAAAACCAGAGGTCTCGACGACCTCCGACTCAGAGTCTGAGTCGTCCGTTCCCTGTCGTCGTCTTTTTCCGAGTTTGGGGGGGTGTATTTGTTTAGGATTCATGTTGAAAGAAAAATGTGAATTCATCCCTCCCTTACCCACCCACCATGGGGTCCAACTTAGGGGCCAGGGTCAAGGGAACACCAGCTTGACCCCTTCCAGGTTTCGGGAGGGATATACAACCAGCAGCCCAGCTCCAACGTGCTCCCCCCCGATCATGCCCAGCTCCCGGGGACAGAGAGCCGAGCACTACGGGGGTTACCTTCGTCAGCCACTAAACTGCCAGTCTTGACCCAGCCCCACGAAGGGGTAGCCGATTGACACACACGGGCCAATGTGTGCCGCCTGTCTTAGGAGAGGTCCGAGCCAAAGGGATGTGTTGAGAGCAGCGTGCTCTCTCAATCCCCAGGATCTCATTCCCCTCCATCACAGGTCGCGCCGCACGGCAAACACGGCGGGCCTAAAGAAGGCCGCAGAGAAAAAAAGAATGTGGAAAAGAAGGCTTGATGGGGAGCTGAGGACAGAAAAGAGGCGGTAAAAAGAAGAACAAAGAATAGCGAAAGGGACAGTGGGTCACGTTTAGTTTGGGCCTCACTCACGACCTGTTCGGCATGGGAAGCCCTATCAGGGGCATCAGTACAAAACCACCACTTATTCAG
Source organism: Babylonia areolata (assembly GCF_041734735.1). Lineage (NCBI taxonomy): Eukaryota > Metazoa > Mollusca > Gastropoda > Neogastropoda > Buccinidae > Babylonia > Babylonia areolata. Next base: position 54,706,126 of record NC_134896.1, read on the forward strand.
CCCTAACAGCTACGATGGCTATGTAGGCTGTCAATTAAGACCTGGGACCAGAGCACCAAACCCCAAGAAGCACTGATGCCCCCGCCGACATAGCTCGCTCGATCACTGGCCACTAAGCCTCCCGACCACGACAAGGTAGTGACCCTCCCGGGAGTGGGTCAGGAGAACACCAGCCTGACCCCCTCCAGGTTTCGGGAGGATACATGTGTATCTAACAGCTACCCTAACACATACGCACACATAGGCAGGCACAAACTTACATAAACACACGCACACACAATACACATTCATATACATGCATGTAGTTATGTACACATACATATGTATACACACATAGTCAAGCACACCTAACGAAAAGGAAGTGGACCTGCCACAATTGAACTTATTGCTGAGGGAAAAGGTGAGTTTTGAGACGAGATTTAAAAGATGCGAGGGAATCAGAATGACGGATGTTATCAGGGAGCTTGTTCCACGTCTTTGGCGATTGAAAAGAAAACGATCTGTGTCCATAGGTCTTACTTCTGACGTGAGGTATCCTGAGAAGTCGAGTATCAGAGGAAGAACGGAGCTGGCGGGACGGGGTATAGATATGGACGAGTTCAGAAAGATACTTGGGGCCAGATCCGTTGACTGCAGAAAAGGTCAGAGTGGATAGCTTATAGTCTATTCGATCAGAAACAGGCAACCAGTGGAGACTGAAGGAGAGGAGAAACATAGTCAAATTTAGAAGCTCTGCAAATGAGTCTGGCAGCGTTATTCTGAATTCGTTGGAGTCTGTCTAACAGGTATTTGGGAAGGCCGGCCAAAAGAGAGTTGCAGTAATCCAATCTTGAGAGAACCAGAGAGCATACAAGTGTCTTGGTTGCATCAGTTGAGAGATAGTGGCGGATAGAGCTGATTCTACGCAAGTAATCTAAGTAATCAGCACAAATTCCATTTGCTCATTTCTGGGGACCTAAACGCAAGAACCGCGACGAGAAATATCCAGTGTATTGAGAATTTCGATGTTGGTGTTTTTCATAGTATGGATGAGTCCCCTTTCCCAAGAATTTCCCAGGATGAACACACGAATCATTCTGGTGACCAACTCCTTGAATTTTGCAGTATGTTTGACTGCCTGATCCTGAATGGTCTGTATGATAATAATTTTGATGACAGGTGTACATACATAGGTGTTTCAGGTTCCAGCACAGTAGATTACTGTTTGTCGTCATTAGAATTATTTACCTCCATAGATTTCGTGTCTCTTGTCGTAGAGAGTTATGGAGTCAGATCATCTGCTAGTTATATTGAAATGTAGAACTAATGCTAAACTTTCAGCCTGTGCTGAGAATACTAGAAAAAGTAAAGAAATTCCCTCCAAAATCGTGTGGAATTCAGATAAAGAATGTGAATTCGTGTACCAGCTTAAGAGTCCCATTTTACAAGACAAACTGAATTCCGCAATGATTTATGCAGACGAAGATATTGACTATGCATTATCCTTGTTTGTTGACTGTTTAAAGTCTGCTCGCATTTGCATGATGAAAATAAACTCTGGGACAAAGGGTAAGAAGCGTTCAGAATGGTTTGATAATGTCAGCAAATGAAAAAAGAGACAAGGGGAAAACTCAATAAATTTAGAGCAACAAGAGAAGATGACGATAGAAAAGATTATGTACAGGCAAGGAAGACTTACAAAAAAAATGTTGAGAACAAAAAAGCAGACTTTTAAGCGAAATAAAGTAATATCACTTGCCTCGTGTTTATCGGAGTCTCAAATGCAAAAAGGGCCTTTCAGTCTTAAAAGCAATGGCAACCAAAGGTATTGACGCCACCTCTTCCTGCTATACCAATCACTCGTCCTCAGTGTGATCGACTACGGACTTGGGCTAACGACACCGTCTCAAAGCAACCTCCTAAAATTAGAAAGAGTTCAAAATTAAGCTATGAGGCTGATCCTTGGAACAACAAAAGACACGCCCACAGAAACCATGCCATACCTGCTTGACCTTCCTTCAGTGCAGGCCAGAAACAAGTTAGAACAGGTCAAGACCTACTTCAAAGCATTAGAAAACCCTCAAAACCCACTGCATGACGCAGTCAAAGAACCAAAAGGCAGCCGCCTAGGACGAGGAAGATCATGGATGGGGCAAGCAGAAGACACAATCCAGCTAGTATGCCGACTACAAGACCTGAAAGAAACAAAAGAATGGGAGAAAAACCCCGAAAACCTCAACCATCTATTCAACACAGCCATTTCACCCACTCTAGGAAGACATTGTCGGGAATGGCCAGAGGGCAAAACTGATGCAGAAGTGAAACTACTCATAGAAGAAAACAGTAAAGAAGAGGACATCATCATATACACAGATGGCCGAGTCACCAAAGACCAATCCGGTTGGGGATTCACTGCGAAACAAAATGGAAAACCAGTTAGGGAAGAGAATGCTGCCTACAAAGTCACAACCTCCAGCCTAACGATGGAAGTTGAAGCTGTGACACATGCAGGTGTTAAGGGAAATGAGCGAGCTGACAGACTTGCTGGTAACGCAACACCAACGAGCGGCCTACATCTAGGAAAATCGGAAATCCTCAGAAAAATCAAAGAATATCAAAAAGAACAGGTACAAGGCCATCACACCATCGATCGCCTCAAAGAAATAAAAGCAGAGAGAGGGAGTGGCCGTAAGTCTAACATGAAAGGTAGAGCACGATGCTTTGCTAATCAAATATCGGCATCATTTCCAAACCAACATTGCGCAAATTTCTTCAAAACGGAACAGTCTCTGTGGGCTTTTCCAAATACAATAGACTGAGCAACACACTAGACGCCACGTTCTTGGCATCAGAGATCTTTTCCCATCCCTCTTGCGGCCAATCAGTGGCAGCCTCTGTGCGTGTGTGCATGTGTGGGTCTGTATTTTTGAGTGCGTTTGTGCATGCGCGAGAGTGTAAGTGTACACAAGTGTCAGTAGAGTTCTGTGCACGTGCGTGTGTGCATGTGTGTGTGTGTGTGTGTGTGTTTGTGTGTGTGTGTGTGTATGTGTGAGAGGGGGAGGTGGGGGTTAAAATTAAATTAAATTAAGAATATTGCTTAGAGCCCAGCCGACCATGAAGGCCATATCAGGGCTATCCACCATTCAAAGTCTGGTCACCGCAGATGGGCCACCCCAATGTTTTCAGCTTTCTACTGCACTGTGATCACTCCATGATAAAAATTTCACAACTTTTATACTAAGCATATACTATATTAAATACTATTAGAAATATTTATTTCTTTTAAATATTGCAATATTGTCCACGGAGGGACATCACGGAACAACGTTCTCAATGAATCTGCTGTAAAAAAAACCCCGTCGTGTGTCATAAAAGTCCCAACAATCAATCAGAATATGTTGCACAGTGAGTGGTTCATCACACGGAATACACCAAGGAGCTTCTTCTCCTTTCAGGAGGTAGGAATGTGTGATGTATGTATGACCTGTATGAAGTCGGCACAGCACTGTCATTTCTTTTCGATTCACCACAGCCATAGGCAGAGTCTCTTGAAGATTTGGTCGTATTTTAAATAATTTGTTATCTATTTGTTCATTCCATTCTTTCTGCCAGAGATCTTTAGTATACCGATGAACTTTGGGTTTAAAATCAGTAAAAGGAATATAAAACTTACATTGTTTCTCTCTAACAGCACTCTTAGCCAGATTATCTGCTATTTCGTTCCCTTGAATGCCCACATGACCGGGCACCCAAGCCAGAATGATTACAAAACCATTTCTTTTAAGATGGGTAAACAAACTGAAGAATTCTCGAAGTTTGGGATGATCAATATTACGATGAGCCAGAGAAGAAAGCGAGTCAGAAAAAACAACAAATTTACGATTAGATGATTGCAATATAGCATTTAAAGCTAGATTTAAAGCAGTTAGCTCTGCAGTAAACACAGAACTGTCTGACAGAATATGTTTCGCGAGTCTTTGGGAGGGAGAAGTCGGACAAAAAGCAGAAGCAGCCACTCCCTCCTCAGATTTTGAGCCATCCGTAAAAATTTTCTGATATAATGGATATTTCTGGCAGAGTTCGGAAAACAACTTTTTATAGACCAGTGAACTGGTACAGTCTTTCTTGAAGATGGTGAGATCAAATAAGATTTCAGGAGTTTCAAAAGTCCATGGAGGTTCCTCAGGAATTTTAAATTCAGTATCTATTAATGTAGGATCAATTTGGGCTTCTTGAATGTATTGAAGCATTCGGATTCCCAATGGAGGTGTACACTTTGGGTTGTTATCAAATCTGGATTTAAACTTTGGTTTATAAATATTGTTGTGAGCTGGGTTTTCTACTTCAGAAACTAATTTAAGGTAGTAGTTCATAGAAAGTTTCAGTCTACGATTTGAAAGAGATGGCTCTCCAGCTTCTGCATATAAACTATGTACCGGTGTAGTACGGAAAGCTCCCAAACAGAGTCGGAGTCCCTGATGATGAACAGGGTCCAGCATCTTTAGGTAGGAAGGTCTTGCTGAACCATAGACAACACAACCATAATCAAGTTTAGAACGGACAAGTGCTCTATAGAGGTGCAAAAGGGTTTTCTTATCTGCACCCCACTCTGTATGTGCAACAATTCTTATAATATTTAGAGCTTTTTGGCATGAAATTTTTAAATGTTTTAGATGACTAAGGAAGTTCAATTTCTGATCAAAAATAACCCCGAGGAATTTCACCTCTTTAAGAGCTGGAATTTTTGATTTCCCTAGATGAATCTCAGGATCTGGAAAAAAATGGCGGTAATTGTGAAAATGGATAGATTGTGTTTTGCCAATTGAGAAAGTGAAACCATTTTCTTCTGCCCAATTTTGGATCTTGTCAACACAGAGCTGAAGCCGGCGTTGAATGCCAGGGTAGAAACTCCCACTTGCATATAAAGCAAAATCATCAACAAAGAGAGAGGAGTCATTGTCATTGTTTACAGAGTTAACTATATTATTTATTTTGATACTAAAAAGAGCAGGTGACAGAATGCTCCCTTGTGGAACGCCCATTTCCTGTTCATGAAGATCTGAGAGAGTAGAACCTACTCGAACTTGAAAAGTACGGTCTTCTAAGAATTTGTCTATAAATTGAGGAAGGTGGCCTCGAAAACCCATTCATGAAGATCATGAAGTATTCCCTTTTTCCAGGTGGTGTCATATGCTTTCTCCAGATCAAAAAAGATAGCTACCACATGCTGTTTATTTAAGAAAGCATTTCGTATAGCAGTTTCTAATCGGACTAAATGGTCAAGGGTAGAGTGATGCTTCCTGAATCCACACTTCTCTTTGGCTAAAAGTCCATCTGTTTCTAGTTTCCACATCAGTCTACTGTTCACCATTTTTTCCATTAGTTTACAAATGCAACTAGTAAGAGCAATAGGTCTGTAGTTTGAAGGATTAGAAAGGTCTTTTCCAGCCTTAGGAATGGGAATGATAAGCGCTTTACGCCAGGAAGGTGGAAAGTAATCAGTAGTCCAGATAAGATTGTAAATTTTAAGCAGTATTTCAAGGCTTTCATCAGGCAAATGTTTCAACAATTGATAATGAATTTCATCAGGACCTGGAGATGAGTCATTGCAGGTTAATAGCGCCAATTTGAGTTCTGAGAGGGAAAAAGGAACATTGTAGTTTTCTATATTGTCAGAATTAAAGTTACATGGATTTTTTTCTTTTAAATTCTTATTTTTCAAAAATAAGGGAGATTTGTTGTTCTTAGTAGAAGAATGACTCTCAATGGAGGATGCTAGTACATTGGCCACTGCTTTTTTGTCTGTGACGAGTGAATCTGCCAGTTTCAGATGGTTGATGGAGGGGCAGGTGTTTTTCCCCTTAATATTTTTAATTATTCTCCACACTTTTTTCTTACTTGTTTTAGAAGTGATGGATGAGCAGAAATTTTTCCAGGATTTTTGTTTGTTTTATAAATGAAACGTGCTTTAGCTCTGAGATGTTGATGAGCTCGAACATTTTCCGCTATTGGTTGACGAAATACTAAGCGTAGTGCTTTTTTCCTTTTTTTATTTATAAGGCGACACTCCTCATTGAACCAAGGCGTTTTAGGTAATCTAAACTTGTTTGAAGAAGATGGTATGGATTTCTTGGCAGATTTAATAATTAAGTCTGAGAATATTTGCATAGGATCTTCACTTTGAAGGATCTCTTCTTGGATCTCTGATCGTATGATTGTGGTATAAAGATCCCAGTTAGCTTTTTTGTAGTTTAGGTGTTCAGTCTGGGAAGTGTTTATAAAGGTAGAAGGAGTTAATATAGTTGGAAAATGATCACTACCATATAGGTCTTCAAGTACTCCCCACTCATAATCTAAGACTAATGAGGGGTCGCAAACAGCCAGATCTAAACAGGACAGTTTGCCGGTGGATAACTGAATATAAGTTGGAGTTTTAGTATTTAAGCAACAAATTTAATTCTGTAAAAATATTTTCAAGAAGTAGACCCCGGGCAGATGTTTCTTCACTTCCCCAAAGTGGGGAATGACCATTTAAATCGCCCAAAAGCAAAAAAGGCTTTGGAAGTTGAGAAAATAGGTCAAAAAGATCTTGTTTATGAACAGGGATGGAAGGGGGTAAATATAAGGAACAAATGGTAATAGTTTTTTCCAGAGATACACGTGCAGCTACAGTCCCCTTAAAGTAGTATTTAGTTTAAGCGAACTATGAAGAAGAGAATTAAGTATTAATAAAGATACCCTCCCGTTTCACACTTCATTTTTCAGTTGAGCAGATTGGAAATAACATTGAAGCCTGTAACAAGAAAGTGTGTCATCTCTCTGCAGAGTTCCTGCAAAAGCCCCTTAGCACACACGGTTTTCGCTGTACAAAAGTACCTGTAACTCTGACAATTCGCCCGCGATTCCCTCGGATGTTCCATTGAAGAATAGAGCTTTTCCATCAGCTGTTATACAGAAGAGATTCCATATCACCAACCCGATTCACTCAGAGATTCAAATGGATTTTTGGCGCGCGACAAGCCTTTCGCTGACTAGATGTTTATCGCTTTTTGAGAGTTGGATGATGGCCAATTCGTTTTCGATTCCTTTCCCCGAGGACAATCGATAGCGCTGAAGGCTTCCTACAAGGAGGAGGAGGGTTACCCTTCAACCGCATACCCGAAGTCGAGAAGGAATGTTGTATCTTCCAACCCGTAGGGTGGGCCCGTCTTGTCCATGATCAGTTTTTTGCTCCTTTTCCTGTTTACTTTCGAGTCTGACTTGTCTGGACTGATTGTGAGGCAGTTTGTGGGGTCCATCTGCTACAGTCCTGACTGCCTGATCTTTCTTTATCAGAGTTGTGGAGCGTTGCGCCCTGACCCAAGTCCACTTCACCGTCTGGCATGAAACAGTAGATGATTTATACCTTCTGGGATTTTCTTGAGCGCGTCGGAGTATGATAGTAACAACAGTGTGGGACAAGTTGTTTGCTTCATAGACAGGTATTTCCTTTTCTGTCGCGCAATCCTTGTCATTATCATGTTCTCTCTCATACTGACAGTCTCTTGAAGAAGAGGATGGGCAGCCCTGCAGTTAGCACAACAGACCGATCTTGACACGGCCCACTATTTTTGGCCTTTTGCGCATGATCCACAAATCTCCTCTCCAGGACAATCTCCGCTGACAATCCAATATTTTGACAATCTGAAGCATCTCATGATAATGAACATACAGTGAAACCTTTACTCTCAGAAACCCTACTTTCACTGACTCTGAAGGACGGGAGAACAGAAGGTCAAGAAGAAAGTATTTGTAGGAACTCGCTGATATCTCTTTTTGATTGTAACGCGATGGACATCAGTTACTCTCTCTTGTGATTTCATTTCGGATTTTTATCTCCGTACTCAAGATCCCTTTCAATATCAGGGCATCGGAATGACGCCCTTTGATGGAATTGAGAGTTCTATGAGGAGAACACCTGATTGTCTGTCCCCCCCCCAAAAGAGGTTGCCTGAAGCATCTTGTCACTTTGTCTTTTTTTTCTTCAACACTTCACCCAAAATGTTTTGGATTTATTGTTTTGTGTGGACGTTTTAGGAGATTCCTGCATCCCCGCAAATGCATTTCTCCACAATAAAAGGCTGAGATCAGTCACTGGTTTTTCAGGGTCTGTGCCCTCAATCACCATCCATGCATGCCAGTTTTCAGAAATCTTCTTGTCTCTCATCTTCTGAATCTGAGGACAACCTGTCCTCAGACATCTTTCTTCTTTGGGGGGTTGAGGTATGTTTTTGAATCCATAATTTTTCTTGGAAATTCATCTCTCCCTACCCACCCACCATGGAGTCCAACAAGGGGCCAGAACTAAAGAAAAACTTTGTTCCATCCAGGCTTCAGGAGAGATAAAGCGGCCCTCAGAGTTCAACCTAATCCATTGTAAAGGATAGTGCAAAGTTTCCGGGAACAGAAAACCCACACGCCATAGTTCCAAACCAGTCAAAAAACTGAAAACCCTGACCCATCCCTCATGAGAAGCCGCTTGTACATGCGGGCCTCATTACCCTCCCGTCTAGGAGAGTTGGAGCCAATGTGAACCGTGTTGCAAGCTGGCTTGCTCAATCACCAGGATCTCTTTCCCCACCGACACGGTCGCAATTCGGCACATGCCAAACTCGACGGACCTAAGGAGATCGCAGAGCAAAGGGAAGTATGTGAAAAGAAGACTTGAAGGGGAGTAGAAGACAGACAGTACCGATCAAGGCAATTAAAAAAAAAATATAAAACAAAATTATAAAAGGAGAAGGAAAAGCTCACCATCATGAAAGAGCATGATGTGATGGTGACCCTGGGAACTAAAAAGGAGAAAAAAAACCCGAGGACCCCCAGTGCAGACCCCAGGGGGAGGAAGTGGGGTGCGGGGTGAGTGGGTAGAGGATGAGGTATGTGAATTATGCACGCCTACCACATGGGAGCAACAGGATATTGAACGTATATATATAATATATATATATATATATATATATAAATATTATATAATATATATAATATAAATAAGTGTATATATATATATATATATATGTGTATAAATGTTATATATATATATATATATATATTATATAAGTGTATTGATATAGGGGGGTTGTAATATATATATAAATATATATAATATATATATATATATATGTGTAAATGTGTGTGTGGTGGGAGATTTTGCATAATGTTGTATGTGTGTCTGAACAAGTGGTTCAACTGGGTCTCTGTGTGTGTGTGTGTGTGTGTGTTGTGTGCGCCGTGGAAGCTGTTATATGTAGACTAGAACTGAGTGTGTGGAGGAGGGGGGTAGATGGAGGTGCAGGGTAAATGTTGTGTGTGTGTTGTGTGTGTGTGTTGGAGCTCATGTAGTTATTAAGTATCTGACTGTGCTTTCATATCTCTGAAACTGCAGGTTACGGGTGCATATCTGATTACATGTGTGGGTGTATATGCATGACTGGGTGTCTTCATGTTTAACATCTATTTGCTTATTTACCTCTTTTTTTTTTGTTATTATTTATTTATTTTGTGTAAGCTTATCTATCATTTATTCCAACCTTTTTTTTCGCACCTCAAGGCCTGACTAAGCGCGTTGGGTTACGCTGCTGTCAGGCATCTGCTTGCGAGAGTGGGTAGCGTAAATATGGATTTGTCTGAACGCAGTGACGCCTCCTTGAGCTACTGAAACTTTAACAGAAACAACCCAGATTATCTAGTCGGGAACGGCAATTACCGCCTCTGATGGTCATAGTCGATCATGACTACAACGTCCCATGTCAGCAAGCACTTTGGCGCACGAAAAAGAACCACGGGCGACAAAGTGTTTTTGTCATGGACAAAATTCTGTAGAAAACACTTTTCATAGTAAACCCTCAAATATACATGCATACATGAAAAAGCGATCATTGTGCACAATGGAAATGTACTGGCCTACATGGAGAGAAGGGGGAAGAATGGTAAGACGCTCATAAAAAATATGCCAATACAGAGACTCCGTGGGGGTATGGGTTCGAATCCCGCTCGCGCCCTTTCTCCAAGTTGTCTGGAAAATCAAAACTGAGCGCGTAGTCATTCGGTTGAGACGATAAACCAAGGTCCCGTGTGGCATGCAAGGCACTTCAAGCACGCAAAAAACCACGGCGACAAACGGGATGTTATGGGCGAAATTCTGTAGAAAATCACTTTGATACATAATATTAACACACTTGCAAACAGAAAAAAAGGGATGATGCTGTACTATGTCAAAGCACTGGCCACGGTAAACATCCCGAATTTCACAGCAATCTGCGTGACAACAATACAATACAATACAATACAATACAATACAATACAATACAATACAATACTCCAGGCCGGGTATTTTTACCCCATCCCCTACCCCTCAATAGACAGACCTTGAGTGGTGCTCTGGGGTGCTGGTCATTTGATTAAAACAATAACCGAGGTCCCATGTACAACAGCACCTAGCGCACGTAAAAAGAACCCATGGCAGCAAAAGATTTGTCCCGGGCAAACAGTTTCAAAAAGAAAAAGTGGCGCTGGACTGTGGCGACGTGCTCTCCCTGTGGAGAGCAGCCCCCACTTCAAAAGAGAAAAACTGTTTTGACAAGTAACATGCAATATGCTCACCGGAATTTTTTTTTTATACCCCTCCATTCGACCTTGAGCAGTGGGCTGGTCACTAGTCACAAAGATGAGGCGATGAACGGTGGTCTCTTGTGCAGTGCAAGTTTAAGAAACCCACGGCGACAAAACGTTATTAATACAACGGGTGTCGCTACACTGTGGCGATGCACTTTCCCCAGGAAAGCAACACAATTCCACAGAGAGAAAAATGTGACCAAAGGGCAACAACACAATAATAGTATTATAAAAGTAATAATAATAAAGGAGACATTTCAGAACTGTCGGGAGCGCGAAAAAGGTTCAATCGGAAAATGAAGGATTTCAAAACTGGTGGAAATGCGACGAAGGATACTTGACAAACACAAGGACGGAGACCGGGTAAGCTGAAAGACTGGTATTGTAACAATGAAATATCGTAAAATGACCGAAATCGAAACAAAACTAGGGAAATGACCAAAAGAGCGACAAAAGAAACTTCGGGAAATGTCTAAAGTGCTGCAATGAACTCCGGAAATGACCGAATCACGACAATGAAAACTCGGGAAATGACCAAAGCGCTACAAAGAAAACTCAGGAAATGACCGAAATCACGAAAAAAAAACCTCAGGAAATGACCAAAGCGCTACCAGAAAACTCGGGACAAAAGCGCTTACAAATAAAACTACGGGAAATGAATAAAGGCGCGATTAAAGAAACTCGGAAATTGACCAAAGGCACTACAAAAATAAACTCGGAAAGTGACTGAAAGTGACAAAGTCGGGATTGACTAAAAGCTAAGAAGAAAACTCGGCAAATGACCAAAGCGCAACGAAGAAAACTCGGAAATGACAAAGCGCAACGAAGAAAACTCGGGAAATGACTAAAGGCGCAACGAAGAAAATTCGGGAAATGACTAAAGTGCTACAAATTAAAACTCGGGGAAATGACTAAGCGCAACGAAGAAAATTCGGGAATTGACTAAAGCGCTTACAAATAAAACTCGGGAAAGACTAAAGCGCAACGAGAAAACTCGGGAATGACCAAAGCGCAACCGATAAAACTCGGAAATGACTAAAGCGCAACAAATAAACTCGGGATTGACTATAGACGCAACGAAGAAAACTCGGGAAAGACTAAAGCGCGAACGAAGAAAACTCGGGAATTGACTAAAGCGCGACGGAAGAAAATCTCGGAATTGACTAAAGCGCAACGGAGAAAACGCGGGAAATGACTAAAGCGCGATAAAGAAAACTCGGGAACTGACTAAAGCGCGACGGAGAAAACTCGGGAAGTGACTAAAGCGCGACGGAGAAAACTCGGGAACTGACTAAAGCGCGACGGAGAAAACGCGGGAACTGACTAAAGCGCGATAAAGAAAACTCGGGAAATGACCAAAGCGCAACGAAGAAAACTCGGGAAATGACTAAAGCGCAATGAAGAAAAACTCGGGAAATGACTAAAGCGCAACGAAGAAACTCGGGAAATGACCAAAGCGCAACGAAGAAAACTCGGGAAATGACTAAAGCGCGACGAGAAAACTCGGGAAATGACCGATTCGCGACAAAACTCCGGAAATAACCGAAATCACGACAATGAGAACTCGGAAATACCAAAAGCGCCACAAACAAAAGTCGGGAAGTGAACAATGCGCGACAGTGAAAACTCGGGAAATGACTAAAGCTCTACAAAGAAAACTCGGGAAATGACTAAAGCGCTACAAAGAAAACTCGGGAATTTACCAAAAGCGCCACAAAGAAAATTCGGAAAACGACAAAAACGCGACAAAGAAAACTCGGGAAATGACTAAAGCGCAACGAGGAAAATTCGGGAAATGACTAAAGCGCTACAAATAAAACTCGGGAAATGACTAAAGCGCAACGAAGAAAATTCGGGAATTGACTAAAGACCTACAAATAAAACTCGGGAAATGACTAAAGCGCAACGAAGAAAATTCGGGAAATGACTAAAGCGCAACGAAGAAAACTTGGGAAATGACTAAAGCGCGACGAAGAAAACTCGGGAATTGACTAAAGCGCTACAAATAAAACTCGGGAAATAACTAAAGCACAACGAAGAAAATTCGGGAAATGACTAAAGCACAACGAAGAAAATTCGGGAAATGACTAAAGCGCAACGAAGAAAACTCGGGAAATGACTAAAGCGCTACAAATAAAACTCGCGAAATGACTAAAGCGCAACGAAGAAAATTCGGGAAATGACTAAAGCGCAACGAAGAAAACTCGGGAAATGACTAAAGCGCAACGAGAAAACTCGGGAAATGACTAAAGCGCAACGAAGAAAACTCGGGAAATGACCAAAGCGCAACGAAGAAAACTCGGGAAATGACTAAAGCGCGACGAGAAAACTCGGGAAATGACCGATTCGCGACAAAACTCCGGAAATAACCGAAATCACGACAATGAGAACTCGGGAAATACCAAAAGCGCCACAAACAAAAGTCGGGAAGTGAACAATGCGCGACAGTGAAAACTCGGGAAATGACTAAAGCGCTACAAAGAAAACTCGGGAATTTACCAAAAGCGCCACAAAGAAAATTCGGAAAACGACAAAAACGCGACAAAGAAAACTCGGGAAATGACTAAAGCGCAACGAAGAAAATTCGGGAAATGACTAAAGCACTACAAATAAACCTCGGGAAATGACTAAAGCGCAACGAAGAAAATTCGGGAATTGACTAAAGACCTACAAATAAAACTCGGGAAATGACTAAACCGCAACGAAGAAAACTCGGGAAATGACCAAAGCGCAACGAAGAAAACTCGGGAAATGACTAAAGCGCACGGAAGAAAAATCGGGAAATGACTAAAGCGCTACAAATAAAACTCGGGAAATGACTAAAGCGCAATGAAGAAAACTCGGGAAATGACTAAAGCGCAACGAAGAAAACTCGGGAAATGACTAAAGCGCAATGAAGAAAACTCGGGAAATGATAAAGCGCAACGAAGAAAACTCGGGAAATGACTAAAGCGCTACAAATAAAACTCGGGAAATGACTAAAGCGCAACGAAGAAAACTCGGGAAATGACTAAAGCGCTACAAAGAAAACTCGGGAAATGACTAAAGCGCAACGAAGAAAACTCGGGAAATGACTAAAGCGCGACGAAGAAAACTCGGGAATTGACTAAAGCACTACAAATAAAACTCGCGAAATGACTAAAGCGCAACGAAGAAAATTCGGAAAATGACTAAAGCGCAACGAAGAAAACTCGGGAAATGACTAAAGCGCAACGAAGAAAATTCGGGAAATGACCAAAGCGCAACGAAGAAAACTCGGGAAATGACTGAAGCGCGACGAGAAAACTCGGGAAATGACTAAAGCGCAACGAAGAAAATTCGGGAAATGACCAAAGCGCAACGAAGAAAACTCGGGAAATGACTAAAGCGCGACGAGAAAACTCGGGAAATGACCGATTCGCGACAAAACTCCGGAAATAACCGAAATCACGACAATGAGAACTCGGGAAATACCAAAAGCGCCACAAACAAAAGTCGGGAAGTGAACAATGCGCGACAGTGAAAACTCGGGAAATGACTAAAGCGCTACAAAGAAAACTCGGGAATTTACCAAAAGCGCCACAAAGAAAATTCGGAAAACGACAAAAACGCGACAAAGAAAACTCGGGAAATGACTAAAGCGCAACGAAGAAAATTCGGGAAATGACTAAAGCACTACAAATAAAACTCGGGAAATGACTAAAGCGCAACGAAGAAAATTCGGGAATTGACTAAAGACCTACAAATAAAACTCGGGAAATGACTAAAGCGCAACGAAGAAAACTCGGGAAATGACCAAAGCGCAACGAATAAAACTCGGGAAATGACTAAAGCGCAACGAAGAAAATTCGGGAATTGACTAAAGCACTACAAATAAAACTCGGGAAATGACTAAAGCGCAACGAAGAAAATTCGGGAATTGACTAAAGCGCTACAAATAAAACTCGGGAAATGACTAAAGCGCAACGAAGAAAACTCGGGAAATGACTAAAGCGCAACGAAGAAAACTCGGGAAATGACTAAAGCGCTACAAATAAAACTCGGGAAATGACTAAAGCGCAACGAAGAAAACTCGGGAAATGACTAAAGCGCTACAAAGAAAACTCGGGAAATGACTAAAGCGCAACGAAGAAAACTCAGGAAATGACTAAAGCGCGACGAAGAAAACTCGGGAATTGACTAAAGCGCTACAAATAAAACTCGCGAAATGACTAAAGCGCAACGAAGAAAATTCGGGAAATGACTAAAGCGCAACGAAGAAAACTCGGGAAATGACTAAAGCGCAACGAAGAAAATTCGGGAAATGACCAAAGCGCAACGAAGAAAACTCGGGAAATGACTGAAGCGCGACGAGAAAACTCGGGAAATGACTAAAGCGCAACGAAGAAAATTCGGGAAATGACCAAAGCGCAACGAAGAAAACTCGGGAAATGACTAAAGCGCGACGAGAAAACTCGGGAAATGACCGATTCGCGACAAAACTCCGGAAATAACCGAAATCACGACAATGAGAACTCGGGAAATACCAAAAGCGCCACAAACAAAAGTCGGGAAGTGAACAATGCGCGACAGTGAAAACTCGGGAAATGACTAAAGCGCTACAAAGAAAACTCGGGAATTTACCAAAAGCGCCACAAAGAAAATTCGGAAAACGACAAAAACGCGACAAAGAAAACTCGGGAAATGAAGTTCGACAAAGAACGCGACAAAGAACGCGACTTGCCTCCATGGCCCCCACCACCAACATTCAGATTCCCCTCTGCTCCAGAGTGACAGAGGAGAGCAGGAGAGACAGGGGTGAGAGGGGGAGAGGTGAGAAGGGAGATGGGGGTGTGAGTTGGGAGTGTCATGGCACTTTTGCCGTGCTCCTGGTGTCATTTTTCCTACAATTAGTTAATCGTTTTCATCGCTGTCTCCATCTGGTGATGCACCCTTCCCCATTTCACACCATCTGGAAGAGATCACCTTCCACAGGAACACGATCTATGTCACTGCGTTGATGTTTTGCGATATGAAGCTAGCTTTTAACCCTGGTGATCCAGAAAGCAAACTTCTAGTCCGGTCTTAATACTTCGTCTCTTCCAAGTAGATATTTTCCGTAAAGGCTTAATCCTTCGATCGCCTCACCACAAAAGCTTAACTCGGCTGCTGCAGTTGGTAATAACCCTGCTATGACACTAAAAGTTTAACTGTCCTCACAATAAATAATACTGGCTTAACTCGGCTGCTGCAGTTGTTAATATCCCTGCTACAAAAAAAATAAGTCTGGTAATTTTCCGTACAATAAATGAATATTGTGGAAAACAAAATCCGCACCACACTTCTGACAGCGCAAGACTCACCAATGTAGGTATACTCACCATAATAAAGTGGAGTGATGGCCTAGAGGTAACGCGTCCGCCTTGGAAGCAAGAGAATCTGTGCGCGCTGGTTCGAATCACGGCTTAGCCGCCCATACTTTCTCCCCCTCCACTAGACCTTGAGTGGTGGTCTGGACGCTAATCATTTGGATGAGACGATAAACGGAGGTCCCGTGTACAACATGCACTTAGCGCACGTAAAAGAACCCACGTCAACAAAAGGGTTGTTCCTGACAAATTTCTGTAGAAAAATCCACTTCGAAAGGAAAAAAAAAATGCACGCAGGAAAAAATATATATTAATAAAAAAAGAAAAAGAGTGGCGCTGCAGTGTAGCGACGCGCTCTCACTCGGGAGAGCAGCCCGAATTTCACACAGAGAAATCTGTTGTAATAAAAAGAAATACAAATACAAATAAGAGCACCCATCAAAGTACCTACCTTGAAGTCCACACCGTTGACCTCCGGCAGCAACACCCAGGACCCTGTTTTATTTCCACGTGCATTCACACCATGACAGGCAAACGTTAACTACAGCCCCCTTTGTTGCCTGGTCGCCAATCAGCTCCACTGATCACTCTTTGGACGAGAACCAAGTTGGAGATGTACAGTCTGGTAATTTTGTTGTAATAATGATAGGAAAAAAAAAAAAAACCCCCGAACGAGCTAACGCGGCTTCATTAAGGGTCCAAAGGTTCAGAAACAATCAACACTGAAAACCTACGCGCACTGGGCATTGGGGTACCTTCGTTACATTTGCCTGTCATAGCCAACATTGCATAAGGACGTGTTTTCTTTGTCCAACCCTTCCACATTTGACGAAACAGACAGAACGCTTTTTTGTTGTTGAACACTAATAATCGTTTCAACAGTTGATAGTGCAATTAGTACTGAGGACA
Organism: Babylonia areolata; assembly: GCF_041734735.1. Taxonomy (NCBI): domain Eukaryota; kingdom Metazoa; phylum Mollusca; class Gastropoda; order Neogastropoda; family Buccinidae; genus Babylonia; species Babylonia areolata. Next base: position 54,722,994 of record NC_134896.1, read on the forward strand.
CAGCGCGGTGGACTGAAGGGCGGGGCAGGAGAAAGAAAACCCGACCTTTCAGAAAACCCTGTGTGCTCCAGGCACTCTTTGAAAGTTGTGCATGCGTTTGAGATTCATTTTCCGAAAGATTCCTTCATCTATTGCAACTGTCTGCGGGATATCCCAAACCTTCATCACTACCTCTGTTGTGTGTGCATGATGAAAAACTTTCGGTCAGAGGACAAATTGTCGAAACGACTGTTGCGCAGTCTCGCACACGCAACATGTTCTGAATGTCGAGAAGTTCACTGGCGAAATGTTTTGTGTAACTAAAATCAGCATGCTGTGTCAAATGTATACACACTCCACGTGCTGAAACGGAGTCGAATCGGTTGAATATTTGATTTTTTGTTTGTATGGTGTGGGTTTTGTTGTTTGTTTTTATCAATTATTCAAAAAACCCTTCTATTCAATCAGGGAGTGACCCAGTAACACTGTTAAAGGTAATAACGTTTTCATTCTTAGCGTATCTAATTTGAGAGAAATACATCAACTTCCATGCAAAGTCCTCCTTTAAAAAATGAACCTCAGTACGTGTTGTGCATGTATTTGAGGCTCGGCAAGATCTCCTTCCCTGCTTTTGTCATCTTCGTGTATGAAGTCAATAATTAAAAAAAAAATTTAAAAAAAAATCCATGTATTTCAACCGAATTTGATTCTTCTACCCAATGTGGGGTTTTGTGGATACAGGAATACGCCAGCTAAATGACTGTATAAAAACAGGTAACTGCAACTATGATGCAAATCATGCAAGCTTGCAGTTTATTTAGTCTACTTTGATACACCAGTAATACAGCAGTAGTAACTTGCTGCAAATAGGCTGGACCTCTGGTTCTTTCAATGCCGACTTCAGCTTCTAGCTGAGTCGTGTGCTAGTAGTACGAATGCACATTTGAAAAGTTCATTTAAAAATAAAAAGTTTGAAAAAAAAATGAACAAAAATTATTTTGTATAATATTTTCTTTCTTTTTTTTTCTTCTAAGTTTCGACGTAAAGTTTGTTCGAATAATTGACAGTGGAAAAAGCCGTGTATTTTGTTTCGCAAAAGCATTCTTATCCTTGTTTTCTGATGGCGTTAAATGAAATTTTCCACCTGATCACAGGCATCTGAACTCATTCCAATGATCGTCCGAACTCACCCATGACTCTGTGACCGATTCCTTTGAGTTTTTAGTCATTTGTTATGTATTTATTTGTTGCGATACAAGCAAATAGCAGGGATAAGGAGATCTCCCCTGGATAAAATTCTACCACCCATTGAAGGAGACAGCTGACAAACAAGTGCTGGGTACTCACCGGGATATCCATGTTGGGCAGGAAGGCTTAAAGCGGACCACCACAGTCCGCTACAGAGACAGTCGTGTCTCCGCCTTCCCGCCAAAACAGCCGGCCGCTGGCCCAGCTCCAAGTTTTAAACTCCCGCCTGTGGACAAAAAGTTCAGTCCAATCAATGAAAGGGGTGACATCTCTGCACTCAGTGGGCACACAGGGACAGAAAATACAGCCCAACTCAACCTGTCACCCCCACTCTTACTGGAGTCACCCACTGTCTGCAGCAACAGACGATCAAGTTCATTCCAATCAATCAAGGGGTGACACGAGTCAAACGCTGCCCACGAATCTATGTGGTTCAAAGAACAGACAAGACAGATAGAAAAGATCTGTCTCAAGAAATCATATAAAATTACCTGCAAAACCCCCTGCATAACATCTTTTTGAAAACATTCTTCGCGACGTGCCTTCAGATGTGGTGCTGATTCGAGAGATTGCCTAAATCGGATACAATTGATTGGAACCAGGGTTACGGCAATGTCCAATTTTCGCAACCTAAACCATTGAACATATTAGCTGCATTTCCATGGTTTTGCGGGACGAAAAACGAAACATCAAGATGGTGGCACATTAGTTTAGTGACTGAATCCACATCAGAATTAAGTAAAATACCGTACAAAATAAGAGTCGAAATCCACTGAAAATGGGTTACAACATCTACAATTGGTAATATCGTTTCATACATGCACAACAATTGCTGGTAAAATAGGTGCAATAATTCAGGATGCTAAAACTGGACTTGACCCAGAGTGACCATGTTAGTGTATACAACAAAACTACAATGTCTTACCTTGAAACAAAAATCTCGGTTGGAACACATTCACAAGAGAAAATCCGCATACATGACAGCCTCAAGACACACAACGAAATATCTGGTCCAGAGAAAATTCCCCAGCTTCTATCAAGCATTATTTCTTTGGGGGAAAATGTCGGTACAGAAATCTGCTCACCTGAGAAGTTCGCCTGGTCGACCGATATTCTCGCGTTTCACGCAATTCTAAACTGCACGTATCAGCAAAGGACTGAATGTGTGTGTGGAGGGGGGGGGCGGGGGGGGGGGGGTGGTGGAGGGGGGGTGTTTTTTGGGTGTATGTGTGGGTCTATGTTTTTGAGTGCGTTTGTGCATGCGTGAGAGTGTAAATGTACACAAGTGTCAGGAGAGTTCTGTGCATGTGTGTGTGTGTGTGTGTGTGTGTGTGTGTGTGTTGTGTGTGTGTGTGTGAGGGGGAGGTGGGGGTGCAGGGAGGAGGTGAGATAGAGGATGAGGTATGTGAGTGTATGCATGCCTACACTGTGGGAGCATCAGGATATTGGAACGTATATATTATATATATATCTTTGTATATATGTGTGTGGGGTTGGGGGTGGGAGATATGGGCGTGTGTGTGTGTGCTTGTACAAGTAAGTGTTCATCTGTGTGTGTGTGTGTGTGCGTGTGCGTGTTTGTGTGTGTGTGTGTGTGTGCCGTGGAAGCTGCGATACATAGACTAGAAACTCCGAGTGTGTGGAGGAGGGGGTAGAGGAGGTGCAGGGAAATTTGTGGTGTGTGTGTGTGTGTGTGTGTGTGTGTGTGTGTGTTGGAGCTCATGTACGTTTATATGTATTTGACTGTGCTTTCATATCTATGAAACTGCGTTTTGGGGGCATATCTGTTATCCATGTGTAGGTGTATGTGTGAATGTGTATCTTCATGTTTTATATTTATTTGCTTATTTGTCATCATTGTTTTATTTATTTAATTATTTATTATTATTATTATTATTATTATTATTATTATTTTATCATTATTTTCATTACTACTATCTTTTTTTTTCTTCTTTTTTTTCATCATAATTTTTTTTTTTTTTTTTTTCTCAAGGCCTGACTAAGCGGGTTGGGTTACGCTGCTGGTCAGGCATCTGCTTGGCAGATGTGGTGTAGCGTATATGGATTTGTCCGAACGCAGTGACGCCTCCTTGAGCTACTGATACTGATACTGAACCACTCATGTGCATGCATGAACGTGTGCGCGCGTGCCTCTGTGTGTGTGTGTGTGTGTGTGTGTGTGTGTGTGTGTGTGTTTGTGATTCACAGGAAGCAGTGTCATGGTTCAGTTCACACACTACAGTGAAGAACGGTGGAATCGGTGTGGTGGGCCTTTCTAAGGGAGGTGAATATTCAATGCTGATGGCATGGCTATGCCCACAGGTACTTTGTAAAAATACCTTTCCATGATTTTATTGGTCCATTATACGAACACGTAGTGGTGTGCGTGCGCGCGCGCGCGCGTGTGTGTGTGTGTGTGAGGGATATGGGAGGTGCACGGCCTCTCTCTATGTCTTTCTCCCGTCCTTCCATTTTCTCTCTTTTCTTGTTATGGATGGTTCATGCAACAGTGTTCCCTTTGCATATCTGTCAATGTATATTATATATGTGTGTGTGTGTATGTGTGTGTGTGTGTGTTGTAGGTGTATATATTTTATTTGTGTACATACTCACACGCGCGCGCGCACACACACACACATATATATGTGTGTGTGTGTGTGTGTGTGTGTGTGTGTGTGTGTGTGTTGTAGGTGTGTATAATTATTTGTGTACAAACTCACACTTTGTGTGTGTGTGTGTGTGTGTGGCTGTACCTGTTTGAGAATGTGTGTCTCTGTATCAGTGTATGTAGTGTCCATCATGTAAACATTATCGAATGAATGTATCGAGTAATGATAGGCTTAATAGCGCTGCTAAATATGCAGAATGTTATTTTGTGAGAGAAGAGACGTGAAGGATCAGGAAGACTGACCAGGCCGGTCACGCTGTATTTCAGGTGGTGAAGGCAGCTGTGACCATCAACACTGCGGGTTGTCACTCAGTGTATGACTTACATCGAAAGGACGGAACGATTGTCTGCAAAGGAGTGAAGTAAGGTTTCCTGTTGTGTCTTCTCTGCAGCGTTTTTTTTTCTCTATTTCTTTCTTTCTTTCTTTTTAATTATCATCATCTCTTGAGTAATAACAAGTTCACGCGATATTGTTAGCGTACATGGTTATTCCAATGCAGGTTTCTTTTCTTAATTATTGATATCAGCAGATCTTTATTTGATTCGTATCTGATTCGTGGAGGAAGGTGGCAGAATGGTTAAGACGCTCAGCTGCCAATACAGAGAGTCCGTGAGGGTGTGGGTTCGAATCCCGCTCTCGCCCTTTCTCCTAAGTTTGACTGGAAAATCAAACTGAGCGTCTAGTCTTTCGGATGAGACGATAAACCGAGGTCCCGTGTGCAGCACGCACTTGGCGCACTGAAAAAGAACCCATGGCAACGAGAGTGTTGTCCTCTGGCGAAATTACGTAAAATGAAATCCACTTTCATAGGTACACAAATATGTAAGCATGCACTCAAGGCCTGACTAAGCGCGTTGGGTTATGCTGCTGGTCAGGCATCTGCTCAACAGATGTGGTGTAGCGTGTATGGATTTGTCCGAACGCAGTGACGCCTCCTTGAGAAAGTGAAACTGAAACTGAAACTATTTGATTCGATGTGCCGATTGATGGGTTGGCACACTTGTCCGTTGATGAAATGACCAGTGTGCCTAATGTCTGGTGTCTGTCGATAACTTCTCATTTATATGGCTTGGATTCTTCTTTCCAAATGTGCTGCGAGGATCCCCGTTTTGCAGGCATGTAGAAATATGCGTACTCAGTACGCAGGTAAAATATTTCATCTGTTCGTGAAACTTCTGCCTTTACAGAATCCGCCCTGTTCTTTAGCAACAATGGAATCTACTCAGAATCCAGTCAGAATGATTTTTGACCCACTTGTGTCAACAAAGGGAGTCTATGTGATAACCCGGTTTCGGTTATGTGTGTGAGTGCTTTTGTGTGTGTGCCTATGTGTCCAGGGTAAACTTTAACTTTGATTTTTGACGTAGAAATAGAAAACATTCTTTTTTGTTGTTGTTTAAATAGGAACTTCTTTTGCTCAGTATGGAAGTTACATTGACACACACATTTCTCAAATGCACCTGGTCGAGGAGTGTTATGTTGAATAAGTAGTTATCTTTTGTATCCAGGGGCATAACTCTCTTAAAACAGACCTCACTCATCACCAACATTACATTCTAAATTATGAATATGTGCATGAAAAGGTTTTTGTGCTATATACTCAATGTGATGCTCTTGCACTGTCTACATTCGCCCAAGTTGTCTTTTTCGGAAAATACGAAATCGTACACAGATCAATAAGTATTCAATATTATGCACGTGCTCGTTCCCGATAGCTTATCACTTATATGGGCTTGTTCACAATTAAACGAAAAGAAAAGAAATACAAATGATGGACGGAACACACAAAAATGCGTTGGGATTGATCATTAACATTCGCTCATATTTGATTAAACGAACCAGGATGGTTTGCTAAGCTGTCTTTTTCTGTGGTTGTCAACCGTTTAACTTTTTCAAACGACTGATTCAATCTGATTCTCTTCTTTCTGAATTTCTCTATATTCGCCTTTGTTACGATTAATTAGAGTGACACATTAATTCCGTGTCCTTTTTTCAAATTTAAATTATTTACTTGTATTCTTGTTAACAAGGTCCTTATTTGTACTCAACCGTGTGTTTGCAGGGACAAGGTTTTTATTTGTATTCAGCCGTGTGTTTGCAGGATCAAGGTCCGTGTGTTTGCAGGATCAAGGTCCTTATTTGTACTCAACCATGTGTTTGCAGGATCAAGGTCTGTGTGTTTGCAGGATCAAGGTCCTTATTTGTACTCAACCGTGTGTTTCCAGGATCAAGGTCCTTATTTGTACTCAACCGTGTGTTTGCAGGATCAAGGTCCGTGTGTTTGCAGGATCAAGGTTTTTATTTGTATTCAACCGTGTGTTTGCAGGATCAAGGTCTGTGTGTTTGCAGGGACAAGGTTTTTATTTGTATTCAACCGTGTGTTCGCAGGATCAAGGTCCTTATTTGTACTCAACCGTGTGTTTGCAGGATCAAGGTCCTTATTTGTACTCAACCATGTGTTTGCAGGGACAAGGTCCTTATTTGTACTCAACCGTGTGTTTGCAGGGACAAGGTTTTTATTTGTACTCAACCGTGTGTTTGCAGGGTCGACGCAAGTAAAGCTAAGCCAACAGAAAGAGGATTCGAAACCACAGACTGCCTTCCAGTCACCAGAGATGATCTCATCCCTGTGAGTCAAACACACACACACACACAAACACACACACACACACACACACACACACACACACACACACACACACACACACACACACACACAGATTGGGGGATGGGGCTGACGAGCACGTGTGTTTGTGGGTCAGGTGTGGGAGAGTTCAGCCCACGTCCTGATGCTGGTGAGTGACGATGATGAGGCGGTGAACGTGGAACTGGCCGACGTCTGTCACAGCATGTACCCTGAGGATAAGAGACATCTGATGGAGGTGGTTCACTATCCAGGGGCAGGTCACCTACTGGATCCACCGTACACCCCTTACTGCAGTTTCTGTTTTCACCCTACTTGGAGTAAGTGTGATGAGAGAGTTTGTGGCTGGGAACACGTGCATCCCGTTTTCATTGCAAAATCAGTGACACTGCAAAAATAGACCAAGACACAAATAACAAGTCATAAACATCAATAAGAACTACTGTAGTCTGACTACAATTCTGTCTGTTTTTCTGTTGTTTCTTTTTTTTCTCTCAATAGTAAATCTGGTATCACTGTAATCTGAAAACTTTATCAACTTGAACATTATATGCGATGTGTATGAAAATACTTTGCGATAGTCATAATGAAATAATATGTATTGAGAAAACAGAACCATCAAGGCAATGGAGAAAAAAAAACTTGGTGTGATTGTATCGTTCTCTGTGTCTGTAATATCTGTGTATTTTATATTACCAAGAGCATCAGTTAATGTATTAGCTCGTCGATTCATTATTGCGTTGTTTAATTTATCTATATCATGTAGGTTTTCATTGGTACAAAACATAGTTGAGCTACCATGCACCGGTATAGTTCTGGTTAGCTGTTCCATGGAGCTGGTGATATCAACAGATTTATTTCATATTGAATAAATGCTAACTTGAATTGGTACGGTTTTTTTCTGCCATTTTTGTTGTTTGTATGTCTCAAATGAAATGTGAACGAAGGCGCTAGATTCTGAGTTCCCTTTTTTTCTGTAACTCATCTTTTTTATGAAAATTGATGGAAAGCGATAAGCAGTGATGGCTTCAAACTGAGTGTCCGAAGCTATTGAAATTGTTTGGGTTTTTTTTTTTTACTTGAGCTGTCAGTGCACAAAAGTACACTGGAAAGCGTCATTGCTCCGATGTTTTGAAGAACGTCTACTTCTTTATGGAAATAATTCCATTCTTCAAAGTTTTTCTTTCACAAGTTGACCATTCACCAGAAGTACAATTCAAAATCATCCCTCCAAAAGACAAAAGTACACGTAATCAGTCACAAAAGTGTTAATGTATTTATTTCTTTGTCTCACATAAATCTCCATTTATGCACTTCCGCAGTGTTTCTGTTTCGCCGGAATAGATGCAGTAAATGTTAGTTAACTCACTCAGTACGACCAGTCCTCGCTTCTCCTCTACACAGACCCTTCAGATGTCCAGTGGGTGTCTGAATGACCCAACCTTTAGCTTCCGTCGTCAGAATTGTGGTATTCTTTGTCAACATTCACCTCTTCAGTATAAGAGCCTTCCGCTTGTAATATTTTGATGATGGTAATTGGCGTGAAACCGCTGTTAACGTCGTCTCTTTCGCCGTTCGTATGGAGAGAGTTAATCTGTATGAGACATGACCAATAGCAGACGATAATCAAATGACACAGCTGATGAAGACCACAACAAACATTTTGTCACACTATTTCACGTCAGGAGGAATTCGTCACATGTCCACCCCAGATGAGAATGCAAGTTGTTGTTTCTGTCTTTTCACAGATCTGGAAATGCGGTGGGGCGGTAACCCAACTGACCACGCGGCTGCACAGGAAGATTCCTGGAAACGGATACTGACATTTCTGAAAACCCATCTTTCGTAAAAATTAAAAAATAAAAAAGATCAGGGCATGAAAGGCCACAGACTTTGGGACTGTTTTGTTTGTATTGATGATGATGGAGGGGGAGGAGGACGATGACGATGACGATGTTGCTATTGAGGTCCATTTGGTCCATTTTGTACTCTACGCTTCCTGTCATAATGATATCCCGGCGTTAACCAGGCCCGAGAGAGACAGACACTTGCAGTGTTGGTCAAGTAATTAGAGAAACACACCCAAAGACGCATCCTTGAAGTGGATGACACTTGACTGTGTGGTCCCAGTCTCCCCATTTAAGATCCAGAAAGCCATAATTAGGCAAATTCCAATTGTTGGAACACACATTTGGGTTTTAAGACGGCATGACATTGTTTTTTCTTCCTCACAATGAAGAAAAATAACGAATTCATGACAGAACACATACAGTGATACTAACTACACCATCGACTTGTTTACTGCATATGAATATTTTTAAGTGGATACTGAATTAACAAGAATGAACATAAAAGAAAAATTGAATCGACAGGTTTAGTTTTGCAAAGCCTGGTGTACGTACACCAGTCTGGACAGATCTGGAGAACACGGCTTGCGGTGTGGTAGAATCGATGGCCACCCCTCCTTTACCGTGGACTCAAAGAATTTCTTAAATAATCAAGATGCGTCTAAGTCACATAATTTAAACGATGTTATCACCTCGAAAAATCAGTTCATCACGCTGGTTTGAGTTGTTCATTGGTAGATGGGTTTTAGCACTGTGAGTAAATCTAATTGCTTCCGATCTGAACGTGCAAGGTTTGTACCCACTAGACTGCCTTTTTTCCAAGCTAAATGATATTAGATAAAGAATACATTTTTCTTTTTTTTTCTAATGATTCCTTTACTGGATAAAGTGACTATCACAAGTGAATCTTCAATCTTCAAGACCTTTCCTCTCTTATCGTAATATTGGTTTGATATTCCATGGTGGAGGAAGTTCCATTTACAATGTTTGTTTTGATTTACAATATTTTAAAATCTTCTCTTCTAATCAAGGAAACTATGTTGTTGTTTTCTAGATCGTATAAATATACGTTTTATTATCTGGACTGTTATCCCAGATTTTTCCACCAGAGTATAGGAAGGTGAACTTGTACAAGCAATATGTTTGTTTGGATTAAAATAACATGTTGCTGTGTCTGTGGTCATTTTTAAAGCTTCCCTTCTCTTTTTAGGAACATATCCATACATAACGTAATACACGCAAATTGCTTGTTGAAATATTGTTGAAGAACAGCCAGTCGTGGAAAAATGATATTCTGGGTTGTTTATAGTCATTAGGGAGTCGGGATGCTAGACTTAGGGAACTTTCGGTACTCCATTATACATATTTTGAATGATTTTCAAATTCCTGTTTCTACAGCTGTTCTATAAAGTTGTTAATTGATGACTGACTGGAAGAACGTGTGCACAGAAAAAAATTCTTCCGAATTGCTAACTGAAGTATTTTGTTTGAAAGACGTTCTCCTATGTCGTGTACTCAGGTCAACATTGATCTTTGTGAATAATAATCACCCTGTGTTTTGTGAACTATTTTCATTCACACAGAATTCTGGATATCTTTATTTCTTTCTACTGAGGAATAGTAGTTTGATTTTTGTTGTTGTTGTTGTCATATTGATACAGTAATTCTCTCATTTTTCGGAGTATTTTAAGAAATGTGAATTTATTCAGTCCAGTAATCAAGTCTCTGAATGTGATCTTGAAGTTTATCTGTTTGTTTACAAGCTCCTGGATCAGTTTTATGTTGCATTTCCATTTCTCTTATCAGTGCATGCTGTTGAAATAAGCAGGGAATAAAAGTGACCCTAAAACGGATCCCAGTAGAATTCCTTGTTTGACAGACAAGAAGTTTGCTTATTTACTGATGCCAGCTGTTTCTGTCAGAAGGAAAAGATTGCATGCCATGAATGGGCTCTTGTGTTGAACCATTAGCTTCACGTTTGTGTACATGTGTACACTCTCATGCGAGATGTGTGAAAGTCCGTGTACCTTGTTCTAGTTGTGTGTGTGTGTGTGTGTGTGTGTGTGTGTGTGTGTGTGTGTGTGTGTGTGTTTACTGAGCTTAAAAACGTGACAATTGCTTATTATGAATGTGCAATATACAGGATGAATGTACAGTGCAATATGTCTAATGCTAACGTCCATATTCTAAATATATTTCTGTTAATAATTACGATGTCAAAATTAATTGCAATGTTTTAAAAGCGAATATGTGAAATGCTTTTCTTTGAGAACATATGTTTATTATTCTTGTTTAATCAAGTAATCCGCGTGTGAGGGGTGGGTGGGGGGTTGGTGGGTGCGGGTGTGTGCTGATTATCTGGTTGTGGTTTTCCGCAATTTATCTTTATTCTTATCTTATCTATTATAATCAGTGTGCAATATAGTAGGCTATGCTTATACAATTATATTCAAATAATGTCTCTTAATTATTTCTGTTTTTACATTAAGAATACTAGTTATTCTATTGAAAACACCAGGAAATGTGTCTTTCAAAAGCTGCTAAATTGGGTCTGCATTAATTTTGTCAAATTCACATTACAGATGTATATTTTTTCCAAGAAGTATCAGCAGGTCAAAAACTGTGTCTGTGTTTACCTTTTGAGCAATGCAAAGCAGTACCATGCTTTCAGTTATTTAAATGTTGGTACATGTTACATATTTTACCCTCAGTAATTCTTCAAACCAAAAGTGTTTTGAATGTTTGCATCTCCAGAATATGTGCTCAATGTTGTCCTTTTCATTCCTACAAAAATCGCAATAATTATTATCTACAGCCCCATCTCTTCCAGGACACTATTTGTTCCAAGGATTCTATGTAACATACGCGCTGCAGCTATTTCAGCTCGGTGTCTTGAATTTTGTTTATTTTGTTACATTTTTCATAATAAAATTATCATGTAATGTTCCATATCTTCGTTAGAATGAGTGTCTTGCAATCGCAGATTTCCAGCCAAAAACACTGCTTTTCTAGTGCGTGCAGTTTTGTTGTTGCTGCAGCTGCTTTCAGTCTGCTGCTGAAGAATCTTGAAGAATGGAGGTAGGTCAGCTGCAGCAGATTATTTCTCGTTCCTTTTTTCTCCTCAAACCCCAAACATGTTTCAGTTATGAATGAAATAATGAACTGCACTGATGAGATCTGTTTAGTTTTGCATTGTACATGCTGCTGTCACGAAAAAGGAAATAAATTCAATGAGGAGGACGAAGATTTGACTTGGGAGTCAAATTTTAGATAACGGATGCGCTCTCTCTCTCTCTTTGTCTCTGTGTTCCACACACTCTATCTCTCTTTCCCTCTCTCTCTTTCTGTGTCTGTCTGTCTATTTGTCCCTCTCCTCCCCTCTCCTTCTTTGTGTCAGTATCCTTGTTTCTCCTCCTGCCAAAAGTTAGTCTTCAGACTTAAAACTTCACAGATTAGGTAACACTGATGGAAAAACAAAACACAATATGAGAGAGAGGGGGGGAGCGCAAACACATAAAAACAAACGTGTGCACACGTTCCACAAACATACATCACACACACACACACACACACACACACACAAGCTCGAATGGACACAAATAAAATACATACCAACAGTCCACACATGCTCGCTCATTCGCGCACAACGCCAGGTGATAACAGAGCATGTCTGTGGTCTGAAATAAACTGCAGCCAGCTGTTCACTGCCGTGTGGCCTCACTCACCACATCGTCCCATCATCCACGTCAGCAATGCGCGCGACCTCTGTCTGGTTCAAGCGGAAACAGGCGGCACGACTGCGCGCGCAATTAGCGGGCAGAGTTTCACTCTCCCTTTTGACGTCACAGCTGTATTTAAGGAATCTGCAACACACGGCACTTTCCAGTGAGACAGTGGAACGAACGGGTGTGGACTGAGACACAGTTGACCTGAACTGGATATAACTGAAACATTGGTGGATATGGGTAATTTCTCTCTGACTGTCTCTGTCACTGTCTCTTTATCTGTCTCTGTGTATCTCTGTCTCTCTCTCTCATTGGGGAACTATTGAAGTATGGATGTAAAACTGAATTGATTTTAGATTTCTTTGTAACGTTTTTCAACGCTCTTTTCGATAAAGGAATTTATCCCCAAAACTGGACTGAGTCTATTGTTCTCCCCCTGTATAAGAAAGGAGATGTAAATAATCCGAGTAATTACCGAGGTATCTCTATTTGCGACACAACTAGTAAGATGTATTGCACAATTATTAATCACAGACTGCAAGATTGGGTTGAAAATAATAACATTACTGGAGAATATCAAGCTGCATTCAAACGCAATTATTCTACTGTAGATCATATGTATACTTTGATGGCATTTATACAAAAACAATTTTCATTTAACCATAAACTATATGTTGCTTTCATTGATTTTGAAAAAGCTTTTGATTCCATAAATAGAAGTATATTATGGCCTATTCTGTTAAAATATGGAGTGAGAGAGAAATTAAGTGTATAATGAGTATGTATGATTGTGTGAAGATTAGAGTTAGGTGTGGGGGGAGGATGACTGACTTTTTACAGTGCACAAGCGGTGTAAAACAAGGTAACGTTTGTAGTCCGATTTTGTTTTCTCTCTTTATTAATGAATTGATCCATGAAGTTGTGAATAATGGTAGACATGGTGCACAATTCACTACTGATCTTTTACAGTTGTTCATTCTGCTTTTGGCAGATGATGTTGTTTTAATGTCTGGAACAGTAACTGGTCTTCAAACACAACTTAATAGTCTACATAGAGCAGCTACAGCTCTGCAGTTAAATGTGAATATGTCCAAAAGTAACATCATTGTATTTAGCAAGGGTGGGTATTTGGGAGCAAGAGAACATTGGGTCTATGAAGGAGTAGCTATGCCTGTTGTGAATATATATAAATATTTAGGTCTTTATTTTTCAACAAGACTGAGTTTTACTGTTGCTTGTAAAGATCTTGCAAGCAGAGGAAAGCGTGCGGCATTGTGCATTATGCAAAAGTTATCTAGTTTAGGTAATCAATCTTTTGAAGTGTTTATTAGATTATTCGACTCTCAAGTTCAACCTATTACTCAATATGGCGCAGAAATATGGGGTCTTGATAATGCTGCAATGTATTGTGAGAAAGTCCATTTGTTTATGTTAAAAGAAATTTCTGAAAGTATCAATAGAAACTCCAAACAATTTGATATATGGTGAAACAAATAGGTATCCAATACATCTGTACTCAGCTGTGAGGTGCATCAGGTACTGGCTGAAATTAACACGATTAGATGAATCAAGATTACCCAAAAAAGCTTATGTTGTGTGATTCGGATGTAAGGGGCAAGATTAATTGGGTAACAAAATAGGTTTGGGATTTGTTTGGCTTAACCAAGGAGTGGGGGATATCTCAGGATTTATTCGTAGTCTCTGCACCAGACTAATTGATTGTAGATGGCAAGAATGGAATGCTCATGTGCAAGAAAGTGATAGATTTCATGTGTATTATCAGATCAACTCTTTACATTGTGTCCCAACGTATTTATCCATGAATTTGGCAAAACATTTAAAATATGTCATGACAAGATTTAGGTTTCGGCTTTCAGACATTGCAGTTCATCATTTTCGATACACACAGCTTAGTGATCATGATCTTATTTGTCCATTGTGCACAAATGCAGAAGAAAACGAATTACATTTCATGTTTTGTTGTCCAAAGTTATGTGAACTAAGGTATAATTTCATTCCCCAGAAATATTACTCGCAGCCTTCTTTGTTTAAACTAGTTTTGCTTATGACGTCACGTAGTGAAGAAGAAGTCAGACAGTTTGCAACTTATCTATACATAGCATTCAAAATCCGGTCATTTAGTTGTTCCTGTTTATCAATCTAGGTATTGTTTTGTTTTATTGTATCATATAATGTATGTCATAATGTTTTCGAAATAAGTTTACACACCACCCCTTCATAAGGGGCTAAGGCCTTTTTTGAATAATCCACCAGAATCCGAATCCAAATCTCTCTCTCTCTCTCTCTCTCTCTCTCTCTCTCTCTCTCTCTCTCTCTTTCTCTCTCTCTCTCTCTCTCTCATAAAATGCAACTGTACGATAGTCGTGTCCAAGACCACCAGGACAGTACTGAAGTTAACTGCTGTCCTGACTACCTGGGCTAGAATGTCATTCAAGTGGAGAGTTTCTTGGCCAGGTTACATTCCCACTATCTTAGCCCAAAGGGTTTGGGGACAGTGGGTGTTGAGATGCAGCCCTGAAAAGCAATGCAGCCTTGCCTCCTAATTTCAGACTCATGGTCCTTCACATAAGACAAAGCTACAAATGACTTCCCATTGCAGCTGAGAAACCATTCATCACACAGCCCTGTTGGTCCAACTGTAAACAAGTCAATCTCTAGTGCAAGCCCAGTGTTCAGTAGCATCTATACATATTGCAGAACTACAAAAATAAAACATAACCAATACCAGAGTTAATGAGTGAAGTAACAATGGATATTATCTAAGTTGTGTGTCCTAATGGTAAAATGTTTTGTATTGTACTTTGTTACTCCACTGTCAATATATTCTTTTATTCAATGACGATTAACTCACTCTCTCTCTCTCTCTCTCTCTCTCTCTCTCTCTCTCTCTCTCTCTCTGAAAACTAATTGAAAAGGTATATGATCACAACATCTGTTGCAGGGCTCTTATCACTTTGTTTGTTATTAAAGCTCTTAATGCTTCTTCTAATGAGATACGTCCTTCCAGCAAATCTGACAGTTTTTGTTAGTTTGTGTTCAGCATCTCCTATTTCATGTATCTTCTGTTTTTCTTTCTGTGTACAGAATTTCGTGAAATACCTTCTGATCTTCTAAGACCTCTTTCGTTTCATTAAAGTAATTTCCATGTCTCGTACCAGCTTTCACATCTGTTTGTTTACGAAATTTGACGTTTTTCCATAGAACAGGTTTCGTTTCAGCGTGATGCCTTCCCATCCATTTTAGTTTTCTTTTGTTCATTTGATTTTTCTGATTTCTTTAAGAGTGTAAACCAGCTTCACGTTTACATGATTTATGTTGCAGTTTCAAAGTGTTGTTTTCAAGATTTGTACCAGACGTTTCTATTGCGATTGTCATGGATTATTGTTAGTGATATTATTTCCATGATTAACCTGTTCCAGAACAGCTGATCTGATAAGGAAAATTGAATTTGGCCATTTTTAGAAAATCGTGTATTGTATGTTTTAATTGGATATTGTTTTCTAATTAATTAGTTAATTGATTACAAAGAATATGTCGAAATAATCATAGAAACAGCTTGGTAAAATATATAAATAGATTATTCGTTAATTAATTAATCTGATAATCTATTTAATTAATTAATTAATTAATTGATAATCTTTCTTTTTTTTTCAAAGCTGTTTCTTTTATTATTTCTACGTATTCTTTGTAATTGAGAAGCTAGGCGTAAAATTTCCAAAACCATCTACTTTGATCGTGTTGCCTTCTCTGTCTCTGTCTCTGTCTCTCTGTCTCTGTCTCTGTCTGTCTCTTACATTTTTAGTGACACAGCACCGTCATTGCTTTTTCTCTACAAGGAACCCCTACATTTTCTCTCTGTTCCAGGTCATCAGATTGGCAGCCACGTTCTAAAAGCCAAACTTACAGCTTTCGTCAGTGGTTCCACTCGATTCTATGGTATGAATGGCTCTTGTTGTATATTTCTGTGTTGACTTTACCCATAATGATTATATCAAAGATATAATAATGATAATGATAACAACAACAACAACGATGATAATAATAATACTTAACATTATCATGATAATATTTATTATAATCATGATAATGATGATTATGTTTTTGATTATGATGATGATGACAACAATAATCCGTGTTTGTTGAACGTGGTAACTCACTCCAGGGGCATGCTCACCACGCTTTACAGTAATACGTAGGCAACGAAAACAACATCATGAGATGAAATAGCACATATCATACAATAAAATGATAAACCGTGGCAAAGGAAGGACATTTTGTACTGAATGCATGCCACAACCAAGAGTCAATGCAGTGCTCAAAGGAATGATGTAACATGGTATTGTTTCATTCATGTGACAATATGCCTCACAGCTGAAATCCCCGTGTTTTGTAGCTTATCTGAGCACTGTTTAGGGTAATCAACCTTAGAGACGAGTCCAACAATTGTCGCAGGTAGTTGTCTTTACCTTACATATTGATTGGTATGTTTGTTTAGTTTGGTGTGTGATATTCCTTTGGTACAGATACAACTTTATAAGATGTGATTATAATGTAACAATTCACTCACAGATTCTTTGATTCTTCACAGCATCGGCGTGTTCAAGAAAGCAAAGTACCATGTTACAGCGGATTTCCGTGCAGCACCCCACCCATCACCTCCACGTGTCCTCCCAACCAGACCCCATACAGGTCACACCCAAGGTCAGCCTCTTTGACCAGAAAGTTCACATCAAAGTTCAAGGACTTCCAACGAAGGCCAAGGTCACGCTGCATGCCACGACACAGGCACAGTGGCACAGACAGCCTGTGACATTTACCTCGTGTGGTCACTACGTGTCCAGTGAGGAAGGTGACCTTGATCTGAGTCGAGATGCTTCAGTTGGAGGAGTGTACACAGGTATTTTAAGTTGAAAACGAACGTAGGAGAGACAGGCTTTTTTCCGACATGTATGATCATGTCTAATCAACCCCTCTAATATGTCTTGTGAAGTATGTATATTTTCAAAGGGATATGTTCCTGGAATATTTGACACAGCCCAAAGCCATTTACTGGAGTCTGTTTGTTGTTGTTGTTGTTGTTAAGTTAAGCTGTATATAGTGCTTTCTTGGATTTGATCAAATAGGTTTCAGATAAAAAGCAAAACACGATGTGTGTTCTCTCTTTTCACCTTGATTTGTCCGGGTTCAAAGAATTGGTCATTGTCAATGTATCTAAAATTAAGTGTCCAGTTGTTCAAAGTCAGCTCGAATATTTTGTTTTCCAAAGGCATTGCTTTTCACCTGTGCTTAAATATTCACAGTGTGACCATGAAGTTTTCCCAGAAAGCCAGTCTTTTTATAACTCTTGGTATAGTTTTATATGGAATTTGGTGGCTGACTGCATTTGGATAAAGAAAAAAAAAGATATCAAATTATGTTTAAACAATCACATCTGATGATCTTCCTCAGTCAGGTGTGTCAACCCAGTTTCCCACATGTGTGTCAGGTGTGGACCCTATGGGACCGTTCTGGAGTCTGAGCCCCTGCCCCTCTGGCCCTCAGAACGTCCGCATGCTGGTGAAGAACGGGGAAGACCCTGTCCTGTACACGCTGTCCCTCTATCTGGGTCACTGGTCTGTGGAGGATCTGGTTTTCAAGGAGACGACCCAGAAACCTCTATACAGCACCACAGTGACCAGGTTGAACAGGTCGGCAGACGTGAGACGGATACCTGTGAAGGAAGGGGGTGTACGGGGAGTGATGTTCTTGCCTCCTGGTGAGTGAGTCTGTCTTCAAGATTAGAAACATTACTTTGAATGAAATGTGGACCTCTCTGTCTCTGTCTCTGTCTATGTCTCTGTCTGTCTCTCACCTTCCACCCCTCCACCCTCTCTTTCTCCATTCCTCCATTCCTCTCTCGGCATAGATGGCTGAGAACTATTTTACATACACTTTTCTTTTCCTTTCCTTCTTTTTTTAGCACTTAAGAATATGTTGTAATAATTCTGGCCAGCTACCAGATTCATCTCTGAGTCTTTCCATC
This sequence comes from Babylonia areolata, assembly GCF_041734735.1. Lineage (NCBI taxonomy): Eukaryota > Metazoa > Mollusca > Gastropoda > Neogastropoda > Buccinidae > Babylonia > Babylonia areolata. The sequence continues at coordinate 54,741,149 of NC_134896.1, forward strand.
CAGCAGAAATCAAAGAATGAAAGTTTTAAGGTTGGCTGATCAATGAACATTGCACGAATCTGGATGGGGACGGAAGTCCAATAAGAAGGGGACAAAACAACATCTGACGAAGTCTCAGGTTTCTCGGACTTTGTCTAAATCGACCACAAAACAGGTACACTGACTGATTGCAAGCAAGTCAAATGTGTATGAAAAGAACCCACGTGATGTTAACATCCGAAAATATCCATGCAAAAAAATGTTGTTTTGTTTCAGTCAGTGAACATCCGCTAACTCTTTTAAGACGTAATGAACGAACGTTGGTGCTGCAGGAGACGGCCGCCACCCAGGTGTGATAGACATGGCTGGTACCATGTCAGAGTTCCGTGCTGCTCTGCTGGCATCGCATGGCTTTGCTGTGCTGGCGCTGCCTTATTTCAAGTTTCAGGATCTGCCCGCCAAACTTGAGGATGTCCCGTTTGACTACTTTGAGGTGAGATTGTCAAGTTCATGAGTTTTTGACGTGTAATCATCTCAGTTTAAACACCGAGTCATCCACAGTTCTCTGGATGACGAAATGTTCACACTGGTTGGCAGTTACCTTCACTCAATTAGGTGGACGAGCGTTATATTCCACGAGCAATGCATCAAGTGTTTCTAATCAGCTTAAAGATTTCTACTTCTGATCCACTGTGTTCCTCTGCGCTCATGCACTGCAGTTCCCATATGACATTCTTTGTATTTATTTATTTATTTATTTGTTTATTTATTTATTATTATCATCATTTTATTATTATCATCATTACTACTACCTTTTTTATATTATAATTATTATTTATTCATTTATGTAAGCTTATCTATTATTTATTCACCTTCTCAAGGCCTGACTAAGCGTGTTGGGTTACGCTGCTGGTCAGGCATCTGCTTGGCAGATGTGGTGTAGCGTATATGGATTTGTCCGAACGCAGTGACACCTCCTTGAGCTACTGATACTGATACTGAAACATTCTTTGTATTGGTGGCCTTTTACATGCACATGTACCAACTTTAACCACATTTTTATGCCGGTAAAGTGTATGCTGTTTATGGATGTTTCCTTAAACCACAAAATGCAGATATGGATTACATATCTTAAAGGCATATATTAGATCCCCATCAAGTGTGCGTGCAAGCAGAAGGTTCAGATGTTGTCAATTATGCATATATGTTAAATGTCTGAACCACTCATGTGCGTGCATGCATGCGTGCGCGCGTGCCTCTGTGTGTGTGTGTGTGTGTGTGTGTGTGTGTGTGTGTTTGTGATTCACAGGAAGCAGTGTCATGGTTCAGTTCACACACTGCAGTGAAGAACGGTGGAATCGGTGTGGTGGGCAATTCTAAGGGAGGTGAATATTCAATGCTGATGGCATGGCGATGCCCACAGGTACTTTGTAAAAATACCTTTCCATGATTTCATTGGTTCATTATACGAACACGTAGTGGTGTGCGTGCGCGCGCGTGTGTGGTGGGGGGGTGAGGGGGGGATATGGGAGGTGCGCGGCCTCTCTCTGTCTCTATCTCTTCCTCCCGTCCTTCCATTTTCTCTCTTTTCTTGTCATGGATGGTTCGTGCAACAGTGTTCCCTTTGCATATCTGTCAATGTATATTATATATATGTGTGTGTGTGTATGTGTGTGTGTGTGTGTGTGTGTTGTAGGTGTATATATTTTATTTGTGTACATACTCACACGTGCGCGCGCACACACACACACATATATGTGTGTGTGTGTGTGTGTGTTGTAGGTGTGTATAATTATTTGTGTACACACTCACACTTTGTGTGTGTGTGTGTGTGTGTGTGTGTGTGAGTGTGTGTGTGTGTGTGTGTGTATGGCTGTACCTGTTTGAGAATGTGTGTCTCTGTATCAGTGTATGTAGTGTCCATCATGTAAACATTATCGAATGAATGTATCGAGTAATGATAGGCTTAATAGTGCTGCTAAATATGCAGAATGTTATTTTGTGAGAGAAGAGACGTGAAGGATCAGGAAGACTGACCAGGCCGGTCACGCTGTATTTCAGGTGGTGAAGGCAGCTGTGACCATCAACACTGCGGGTTGTCACTCAGTGTATGACTTACATCGAAAGGACGGAACGATTATCTGCAAAGGAGTGAAGTAAGGTTTCCTGTTGTGTCTTCTCTGCAGCGTTTTTTTTCTCTATTTCTTTCTTTCTTTTTTTTTAATTATCATCATCTCTTGAGTAATAACAAGTTCACGCGATATTGTTAGCGTACATGGTTATTCCAATGCAGGTTTCTTTTCTTAATTATTGATATCAGCAGATCTTTATTTGATTCGATGTGCCGATTGATGGGTTGGCACACTTGTCCGTTGATGAAATGACCAGTGTGCCTAATGTCTGGTGTCTGTCGATAACTTCTCATTTATATGGCTTGGATTCTTCTTTCCAAATGTGCTGCGAGGATCCCCGTTTTGCAGGCATGTAGAAATATGCGTACTCAGTACGCAGGTAAAATATTTCATCTGTTCGTGAAACTTCTGCCTTTACAGAATCCGCCCTGTTCTTTAGCAACAATGGAATCTACTCAGAATCCAGTCAGAATGATTTTTGACCCACTTGTGTCAACAAAGGGAGTCTATGTGATAACCCGGTTTCGGTTATGTGTGTGAGTGCTTTTGTGTGTGTGCCTATGTGTCCAGGGTAAACTTTAACTTTGATTTTTGACGTAGAAATAGAAAACATTCTTTTTTGTTGTTGTTTAAATAGGAACTTCTTTTGCTCAGTATGGAAGTTACATTGACACACACATTTCTCAAATGCACCTGGTCGAGGAGTGTTATGTTGAATAAGTAGTTATCTTTTGTATCCAGGGGCATAACTCTCTTAAAACAGACCTCACTCGTCACCAGCATTACATTCAAAATTATGAATATGTGCATGAAAAGGTTTTTGTGCTATATACTCAATGTGATGCTCTTGCACTGTCTACATTCGCCCAAGTTGTCTTTTTCGGAAAATACGAAATCGTACACAGATCAATAAGTATTCAACAGTATGCACGTGCTCGTTCCCAATAGCTTATAACTTAAATGGGCTTCTTGACAATTAAACGGAAAAAAAAAGAAATACAAATCATGGATGGAACACACAAAAATGCGTTGGGAGTTTATCATTAACATTCGCTCATATTTGATTAAACGAATCAGGATGGTTTGCAAAGCTGTCTTCTTCTGTGGTTGCCAACCGTTTAAGTTTTTCAAACGACTGATTCAATCTGATTCTGTTCTTTCTGACTTTCTCTATATTAGCCTTCCTTACGATAATTAGAGTGACACATTAATTCTGTGTCCTTTTTTTCAAATTTAAATTATTTACTTGTATCCTTGTTAACAATGTCCTTATTTGTAGTCAACCGTGTGTTTGCAGGGACAAGGTTCTTATTTGTATTCAACCGTGTGTTTGCAGGATCAAGGTCCTTATTTGTACTCAACCGTGTGTTTGCAGGATCAAGGTCCTTATTTGTACTCAACCGTGTGTTTGCAGGATCAAGGTCCGTGTGTTTGCAGGATCAAGGTCCTTATTTGTACTCAACTGTGTGTTTGCAGGATCAAGGTCCTTATTTGTACTCAACCGTGTGTTTGCAGGATGACGCGAGTAAAGCTAAGCCAACAGAAAGAGGATACGAAACCACAGACTGCCTTCCAGTCACCAGAGATGATCTCATCCCTGTGAGTCAAACACACACACACACACACAAACACACACACACACACACACACACACACACACACACACACACACACACACACACAGAGATTGGGGGATGGGGGTGACGAGCACGTGTGTTTGTGTGCCAGGTATGGGAGAGTTCAGCCCACGTCCTGATGCTGGTGAGTGACGATGATCAGGTGGTGAACGTGGAACTGGCCGACGTCTGTCACAGCATGTACCCTGAGGATAAGAGACATCTGATGGAGGTGGTTCACTATCCAGGGGCAGGTCACCTACTGGAACCACCGTACTCCCCTCACTGCAGTTTCTGTTTTCACCCAACTTGGAGTAAGTGTGATGAGAGAGTTTGTGGCAGGGAACACGTGCATCCCGTTTTCATTGCAAAATCAGTGACACTGCGGAAATAAACCAAGACACAAATAACAAGTCATAAACATCAGTAAGAACTACTAGTCTGACTACAATTCTGTCTGTTTTTCTGTTGTTTGCTTTTTTTTCTAACAATAATAAATCTGGTATCACTGTAATCTGAAAACTTTATCAACTTGAACATCATATGCGAAAAATACTTTGCGATAGTCATAATGAAATAATATGTATTGAGAAAACAGAACCTTCAAGGCAATGGAGAAAAAAAAAACTTGGTGTGATTGTATCGTTCTCTGTGTCTGTAATATCTTTGCATTTTATATTACCAAGAGCATCAGTTAATGTATTAGCTCGTCGATTCATTATTGCGTTGTTTAATTTATCTATATCATGTAGGTTTTCATTGGTACAAAACATAGTTGAGCTACCATGCACCGGTATAGTTCTGGTTAGCTGTTCCATGGAGCTGGTGATATCAACAGATTTATTTCATATTGAATAAATGCTAACTTGTATTGGTACGTTTTTTTCTGCCATTTTTGTTGTTTGTATATCTCAAATGAAATGTGAACGAAGGCGCTAGTTTCTGAGTTCCCTTTTTTTTCTGTAACTCATCTTTTTTTATGAAACTTGATGGAAAGCAATAAGCAATGATGGCTTCAAACTGAGTGTCCGAAGCTATTGAAATTGTTTGGGTTTTTTTACTTGAGCTGTCAGTGCACAAAAGTACACTGGAAAGCGTCAATGCTCCGATGTTTTGAAGAACGTCTACTTCTTTATGGAAATAATTCCATTCTTCAAAGTTTTTCTTTCACAAGTTGACCATTCACCAGAAGTACAACTCAAAATCATCCTTCCAAAAGACAAAAGTACACGTAATCAGTCACAAAAGTGTTAATGTATTTATTTCTTTGTCTCACATAAATCTCCATTTATGCACTTCCGCAGTGTTTCTGTTTCGCCGGAATAGATGCAGTAAATGTTAGTTAACTCACTCAGTACGACAAGTCCTCGCTTCTCCTCTACACAGACCCTTCAGATGTCCAGTGGGTGTCTGAATGACCCAACCTTTAGCTTCCGTCGTCAGAATTGTGGTATTCTTTGTCAACATTCACCTCTTCAGTATAAGAGCCTTCTGCTTGCAATATTTTGATGATGGTAATTGGCGTGAAACCGCTGTTAACGTCGTCTCTTTCGCCGTTCGTATGGAGAGAGTTAAACTGTATGAGACATGACCAATAGCAGACGATAATCAAATGACACAGCTGATGAAGACCACAACAAACATTTTGTCACACTATTTCACGTCAGGAGGAATTTGTCACATGTCCACCCCAGATGAAAATGCAAGTTGTTGTTTCTGTCTTTTCACAGATCTGGAAATGCGGTGGGGCGGTAACCCGACTGACCACGCGGCTGCACAGGAAGATTCCTGGAAACGGATACTGACATTTCTGAAAACCCATCTTTCGTAAAAAAGAAAAAAAAAAGAGCAGGGCATGAAAGGCCACAGACTTTGGGACTGTTTTGTTTATATTGATGATGATGGAGGGGGAGGAGGACGATGACGATGACGATGTTGCTATGGAGGTCCATTTTGGTTTGGGACTGCGTGACAAGGCTGTACTCTACGCTTCCTGTCATAATGATATCCCGGCGTTAACCAGGCCCGAGAGACACAGACACTTGTCGTGTTGGTCAGGTAATTAGAGCAACACACCCAAAGACGCATCCTTGAAGTGGATGACACTTGACTACACCATCGACTTGTTTACTGCATATGAATATTTTTAAGTAGATACTGAATTAACAAGAATGAACATAAAAGAAAAATTGAATCGACAGGTTTAGTTTTGCAAAGCCTGGTGTACGTACACCAGTCTGGACAGATCTGGAGAACACGGCTTGCGGTGTGGTAGAATCGATGGCCACCCCTCCTTTACCGTGGACTCAAAGAATTTCTTAAATAATCAAGATGCGTCAAAGTCACATAATTTAAACTATGTTATCACCTCGAAAAATCAGTTCATCACCCTGGTTTGAGTTGTTCATTGGTAGATGGGTTTTAGCACTGTGAGTAAATCTAATTGCTTCCGATCTGCAAGGTTTGTACCCACTAGATTGCCTTTTTTCCAAGCTAGATGATATTGGATAAAGAATACTTTTTTTTTCCTAACGATTCCTTTACTGGATAAAGTGACTATCACAAGTGAATCTTCAAGACCTTTCCTCTCTTATCGTAATATTGGTTTGATATTCCATGGTGGAGGAAGTTCCATTTACAATGTTTGTTTAGATTTACAGTATTTTAAAATCTTCTCTTCTAATCAAGGAAACTATGTTGTTGTTTTCTAGATCGTATAAATATACGTTTTATTATCTGGACTGTTATCCCAGATTTTTCCACCAGAGTATAGGAAGGTGAACTTGTACAAACAATATTTTGTTTAGATTAAAATAACATGTTGCTGTGTCTGTGGTCATTATTAAAGCTTCCCTTCTCTTTTTAGGAACATATCCATACATAACGTAATACACGCAAATTGCTTGTTGAAATATTGCTGAAGAACAGCCAGTCGTGGAAAAATGATATTCTGGGTTGTTTATAGTCATTAGGGAGTCAGGATGCTAGACTTAGGGAACTTTCGGTACTCCATTATACATATTTTGAATGATTTTCAAATTCCTGTTTCTACAGCTGTTCCATAAAGTTAATTGATGACTGACTGGAAGAACGTGTGCACAGAAAAAAATTCTTCCGAATTGCTAACTGAAGTATTTTGTTTGAAAGACGTTCTCCTATGTCGTGTACTCAGGTCAACATTGATCTTTGTGAATAATAATCACCCTGTGTTTTGTGAACTATTTTCATTCACATAGAATTCTGGATATCTGTATTTCTTTCTACTGAGGAATAGTAGTTTGATTTTTGTTGTTGTTGTTGTTGTTGTCATATTGATACAGTAATTCTCTCTTTTTTCGGAGCATTTTAAGAAATGTGAATTTATTCAGTCCAGTAATCAAGTCTCTGAATGTGATCTTGAAGTTTATCTGTTTGTTTACAGGCTCCTGGGTCAGTTTTATGTTGCATTTCCATTTCTCTTATCAGTGCATGCTGTTGAAATAAGCAGGGAATAAAAGTGACCCTAAAACGGATCCCAGTAGAATTCCTTGTTTGACAGACAAGAAGTTTGCTTATTTACTGATGCCAGCTGTTTCTGTCAGAAGAAAAAGATTGCATGCCATGAATGGATTCTTGTGTTGAACCATTAGCTTCACGTTTGTGTACATGTGTACACTCTCATGTGAGACGTGTGAAAGTCCGTGCATGATAGGTTGTACCTTGTTCTCGTTGTGTGTGTGTGTGTGTGTGTGTGTGTGTGTGTGTTTACTGAGCTTAAAAACGTGACAATTGCTTATTATGAATGTGCAATATGTAGGATGAATAATGTGCAATATGCAGGATGAATGTTCAATGCAATATGTCTAATGCTAACGTCCATATTCTAAATATATTTCTGTTAATAATTACGATGTAATAATTAATTGCAATGTTTTAAAAGCGAATATGTGAAATGCTTTTATTTGAGAACATATGTTTATTACTCCGCGTGTGGGGGGTGGGTGGGTGCGGGTGTGTGCTGATTATCTGGTTGTGGTTTTCCGCAATTTATCTTTATTCTTATCTATTATAATCAGTGTGCAATATAGTAGGCTATGCTTATATAATTATATTCAAATAATGTCTCTTAATTCTTTCTGTTTTTACATTAAAAATACTAGTTATTACCTGCAGTGTGTGGATGTATGTATGAAACGGTGTATGTGATATTTTTTTTACATTTGTGTCTTCGTAATATTCGTAAAAGCTGTTGTTGACTTTTTACAGTTATGGTCCCCATGTTGTTTACTTGTCTATGTTGTGGTAATGCACCTGACCAAATTTCTCCAGTTGGAGATAATAAAGTTATTCTTATTCTTATTAATGTGTGTGTGCAAAGGGGCGTTACAGCAGAGCCCATGTCTGTTTGGAATTGTCTTGTTTTTCATTGATCGTTCTTTAATTCCACAACTATTTACTACACATAATATTACACCAGGACAACAAATTTATACGACACCACTAAACACAAGTGTGTCAGACAAAGCTGTAAATACCAACAGTTTATCAGACAACACTGTAATCACAAACACTTTTTCAGACAACACTAGAAACACCAACAGTGTGTCAGACAAGACTATAAACACATTAAACACCGTTAGTCTGTCAGTCAGTCAGTACAGAATTTTCATGTTTCTGGTGATGTCTGAGTTGTATGCTGACAGACTGTCGCTGTCCATATCTATTTCCTGCACGTGTATGTTTGCGCGCGTGTGTATATATATGTGTGCATTCGTGTATATATGTGTCTGTGCGTCTGTATTTGACATGTGGTTTCCTGCATATGTTATGTTTGCGTGTGTGTATGTGTCAAACCCAAACAAAAACATTCATTACTGTTTACTGTTTTCATATCGGGACATATTTGTCTCTCTCTCTCTCTATCAATCTCTCTCTCTCTCTCTCTCTCTCTCTCTCTCTCTCTCTCTCTCTCACCGAAACAAAGACCTTAAATATGTACACAGTTTTCTAAGTTCAAGACTGAATTCAGTTATTGATTTCTAACTTTTTTTTGGTGGAGTATGAATACTTTATTGACTGGGGGGGGGGGGGGGGGGGGAAGAGATGGATCTCCCGATTCATCAAACCAACAACAAATGTGGACACTACATATCAAAATACATTCATCCTCACAGTTTTAAGTGTAAAGTCAGCCTTATTTGCTAATTTATCGACTGGTTATTTATCTGTTTATTTCTTTCTTTACTTACTGACTGACTAAATAATCCACGTCAATAATAATAATCATCATCATAATCATAATTCATAACAGAGAGAGAGAGAGAGAGAGAAGCACGTGCACGCCAGCACGCATTTCCGCGCGCACGCACATGCATACACAACAAGCAATATGTGTCCACGAGACACAGACGGACGCGAGAAAAGGAATGGTCTACGGGAGGCAATACATACTATCTTGCAACGATACATGCATGGATTGCCTCCCGTCGACATAGGGTGTGTTTGTGTGTGTGTGTGTGTGTGTGTGTGTGTGTGTGTGTGTTTTGTTGGGGTTTTTTGTTGTTGTTTTTTTTTTTGGGGGGGGGTTGTTTCTTTGGGTTTTTTTCATAATCCGTTTTCAATCATTTTTATTCTAATCTGTACAGAATACCATTCTTTGAGAAAATTACATTCTAAAGTGAGTGTGTGTGTGTGTGTGTGTGTGTTTGTCTTTGTCTGTGTGTGTGCATGTGTCTGTGTTGAGTGTGAGTCAACCCAATCTTTTTTTTTTTTTTTTTTTTTTTTTTAGTCTTCCCAGAGAGATATAACGTGTCATGTTAAAAAAAATTGTTAAAAGAAAAAAAAAGAGGAAAGATCCCAGCCTCATCTCTAGAAATGATTCACATCCACCTACACCCTGCCAAGGAAAAAAAAAAACCTTCAAAATTAATGTGCAAATCAAAACCAAAAAGTATTGAAACCCGAACCCCCTCAATTTTTTTTTTTTTTTTTTTTTTTTTTTTACACGAAAAAGAACAGTTCGTTTTACCCTCTTCGATCCCATTTCAGTATGTACCATGTTTGTTTGTTTTGTTTTTTTTTTGGGGGGGGGGGGTTGTTGTTGTTGTTGCTGTTTTTGGGTTTTTTTGTTTTTGTTTTTCGGTGAGTTTTTGGTTTTTTTTGTTTTGTTTTTTTTTGGGGGGGGTTGTTTTGTTTTGTTTTTTACTAATTGGTTTATCAGTCATTTTGGAGAAGGTTCACCTAGTTTTTTAATGGAAGATATTCCCAATTGAAAACCAATGTTTAAATTAAATAACCTTGCCATCCCCCCCACCCAGCCCTCCCCCCTACACACACACACACAGAGTAACGGTCAACTTTTTGCAAGGAGATGTCCAACCCACTTGGGAAGACGAAGGTGGCCCTGAGAAGGGCCTGATGGGGAGGGGAACCGAGGCAGGCTCCTCACTTCTTGGCCGGCTTCTTGGCAGCGGCCTTCTTGGGGGTCTTGGGCTTCTTGGGCTTGGCTGCCTTCTTGGCTGGAGACTTGGCTGCCTTCTTGGGTTTGGCCGCCTTCTTGGCTGGAGATTTTGGCTTCTTGGCAGCTGTCTTCTTAGCCGGGGACTTTGCCTTCTTGGCAGCGGGCTTCTTGGCCTTGGCAGCGGCGGGCTTCTTAGCAGCAGCCTTGGGCTTCTTGGCTTTCTTGGGCTTGGCAGCCGCCACCTTTTTCTCTCCCATGCGGAAGGAGCCAGAAGCTCCAGTGCCCTTGGCCTGCTTCAGAGTGCCAGCCTTGACCCCAGCCTTCAGGGCAGTTTTCAGACGAGCGTTGATCTTGGTGACCTCAACGCCCACCTTGTAGTTGGCCATGATGTACTTGAGGATGGCCTGGCGGGAGGAACCACCGCGCTCCTTCAGGGAGGTGACGGCAGCGGCGATCATGACGTTGTACTTGGGGTGCTCTGCAGGCTTGGCCGGCTTCCTGGGCTTGGCGGCCTTCTTGGCAGGGGCTGCTGTGGCGTCAGACATGGCGAAGAGCGCGTTACACGAAGCAAGAGAGGTCGTTGAAGCTTGGAGTTCCTGCTCGCTGGCTAGGCAAGATTGTGAATGAAGCCCCGACGGCGGCTGAACGGTATTTATGCAGCGCTAGCGAACTGCAAAGACAGCGCCGCGCGGGCGCGAGCAAACTGGCCCTCGCGAGGCCTCGATTGGGCAAAGTTGTGTTTGTTGGTGTTTGTTTCATGGTGGTTATCTCATCGAAAACAATAACAACACACACATATAGCATATCACTAGAATTGTCAAAAAATTATCTTTCTTTTGGTATATTCAGTGAGACTGTATTCATTCTTGGTAAAAAGAAATCTTCAAATAAAGTTATTCTTTACGACCAGCTGAAACGAGTTCGATGCACAAAATTATTCATTTCACTCAGAATTTCGGTACTGTCAGTGTAAATATGTTTTGAACAAATTTTTGGAATGCTTATCTAGCCAATCATGCAAGTTGTTTGTTTCGGGTGATCATACGGAGTAAGTTTAAAGCAATTTTATCAGCACCACAAAACACAAAATCGAGTCCGCCTGCCATTTCCCCCAGTCTCTCTAATCTCTTACTTAATTTTCCGACCACTCGTTTTCGTCCATTTGTGTTTGAAATCAAACTTGCGTATTACGCTTACTTACAATATCGACCAGGCAAACAGAAGATGTTGTTAATTTTACCCGATGAAAAGAGTTTAAGGCCCGTTTTTCACTTTGTTCTTGCCCTGTTTCCGAGACATTTTTGTTTTGTTAGCAATGGCGTCGTTCACTGACCGGCTCTGGCTGTCGAATTGTTATTCTTAATACAGAGCTTCAGTGACACTATAGTGTGCATATTAATGAATAAAACACGTTTATAATTCGATAATGGCTTTAACTGAAAGCTTTTAACAACAGTATTTTGTTTCATGAGTGTATTCAAGTCTGTTCGTTAGGGTCAATGTAGGAAGAATGGCGATGTTCACAGGTCATTTTATTTGTCGTCGAATCGGAGATAAACAGATTTGATTTGTCTTAGAAATCAAATCATACATTCACACACAATGCTATATGCATGTATCATTAACATTTGGTTTTGACTGTACTGTATTTAGTGTGTCTGGTGATTTTTCTGACTGGAGATTCAAATTCAAATGGCGGGCTGTTCGAAAAGCATACGACCAAGCAAGAGTGATTTGAACGGATACTTTGTTGTTGAATGATAATGTGTCAGCTGTGTTTTCTTTCTTTTCTTTGATAAAGGATGTGTTAAGTTATTAAGCTCAGAGTATTTGTGTTGAGTTGTATTATGTGTGAAAGTAGCATGTAGAGGGTCTATGATATCAGCCTAAATTTAGAATAAACGTGACTGGAAATCTAGGTCAGTCAGTTCATATCGAGCCCGCTTGGCAATGTGCTCGTTGCGTGTGCGAGTGTGTCAGTGAGTGGTGTGTGTGTACTTAACAAGCTAATAGTAGTAGTAGTGATAGTAGCAGTAGTAATAGTAGTAGTAGTAGTAACAGTAGGCCAGCAGAAGTCGTCACTGGATCGTCTTTAAACTCCGAGTCACAGTGATATGAGATTGTGTGCTGACTGAGGGAGCACGGTGTTTGTGTGTGTGTGTGTTTCTGTTTGTGTCACGTAGAGGTGAATGCGTGTGTGTGTGTGTGTGTGTGTGTGTGTGTGACGTAGAGGTGAATGTGTGTGTGTGTGTGTGTGTGTTTGCGTTTGTGTCACGTAGAGGTGAATGTGTGTGTTTGTGTTTGTGTCACGTAGAGGTGAATGTGTGTGTGTTTGTGTTTGTGTGTGTGTGCAGACGAGGTGAATGTGTGTGTTTGTGTTTGTGTCACGTAGAGGTGAATGTGTGTGTGTGTGTGTGCAGACGAGGTGAATGTGTGTGTGTGTGTGTGTGTGTGTGTAGAGGTGAACTGATGTGTGCCGTGTGTGTGTGCCGTGTGTGTGTGTGTGTGTGTGTGTGTGTGTGTGTGTGTGTGTGTGTGTGCAAATGTGTGTGTGCAAATGTGTGTGAGTGTGTCACAATCACGGACATAGATATTTATAAGTTCGTCAGTGGTCACTATGTGTCTTTCTGGCCACCACCACTACGTGCAGTGCGCGCGCGCTCACTGAGACCTGTGATGGCAGTCCGGCAAGGGTGTTACCGGCTGGGCATGACGTCCTCAGTTCGCCACGGCGAGTTTACTGACGCGAAGGCCAGGGCCCGGCTGTCCGTGTGAAAGAAAGAGAGAGAATGGCATTGGGCAGAACCGTGATTTAGTGCAGTGAAGGGAAAGGTTTTCTTTCATTAGTAATCAGCAACACCTGGTCAGTCGTATTTCTCACTACACGCGCCCGCACACTAATCACACACACACACACACACACACACACACACACACACACACACACACACACACATATATATATATATATATATATATATATATATATATATATATATAGTACACTGAGACTGACGCACTTCTGAGCAGACACACGAGCGCGCGCGCACGGCACTCACACTGGACACACCCACACCCATACATATACATACACACATCAGTGACACACACTGCGGCAGTATTATATAGCACATTTACATACTGAGAGACACTGGTACATACTCTCTCTCTCTCTCTCTCTCTCTCTCTCTCTCTCTCTCTCTCGACTCTCAATCCAACGATGTATCATGTCCAATTCTAGCTTACTGGTTTAATGCGACGACAACTGCCAACATGAATGACTGGTAGTATTGTTGGTTTTGAAAACTGATCTTCAGTACAGTCAGTAAAAATACTTGAGGAGAACATGCAGACTGACCCAGATAAAACGTCTTGAATATAAGAGTTTATCAAAAAATATACTATCGCATAAGACTCAATGTATCACTCTTTCGCCGTCAGTTTTATCCGGCTGTACAATAAAGAATATAATTACAGTGCATACTTCCGTCAATACTGAGGTCATCAATAATTAAAAAATCGGCCACACACATCATAAACATATTGTATTAATTATAGCCTGGCTTGTATTATGATTGAAATACCATCAATAAAACATGCTGTACTGATTTGTACACACAGAAACAGCCGGAGTCATGGACACACGCGTTCACACACACACACACACACACACACACACTGGCACGCACGCACGGCACACACACACACGCCGTTCGTGTTTTTTGTCTGCGGTCAGTCGTGGTCTCAGCTCCCATTGACTAATGTTCTGGGCACTGGTGTGACGGACTTTTTCCACGTGTCAAGTTGACTGTTAGTTCGACCCAGGCAGCAGTGCTCCGTGTTCGGGACAGGTGGTTGGGAGTAGTACATGCTGGGAACTTGAACATTCCGCTTCGCCTTCCCATAATTTACCATCACAAATCAGCTTTCACGGATATACGATGTTTTTTGTGTTGCATATTTGATCGTCTGCACGTGCAGATACTCAATGCATTTCAAGGCAGCAGCAGGTTTGAGCATCCATCGACACTGAAGATCTGAAAGCCGACCGATTTCCACCCATAATCCACCAGACGGTGACACTAAGGATCGAACCCAGGACCCTCAGATCGAAAGTCCATTCACCGCTCTAACCACTCGGCCATCTTGCGTCCGTCGCTGGTACATACATATACATGTGCTCGCACACACTGACGCACGCGTGGACGTCGAGCCGTCATTACTAGTAATAATCGTAGTTTTCTTCTTCGAAATCCATGTCATCTGCAACAAAAAAGATCGACGATGAATAACAATCTGACCTGGTCCAATAACACCAACACAACTCACAAAGGACACTCACCTGGTCCAATAACACATTGACACCAGCACAACTCACAAAGGACAATCACCTGGTCCATTAACACCGACACAACTCACAGAGGACAATCCCTGGTCCATTAACACAAACACAACTCACAAAGGACACTCACCTGGTCCATTAACACCAACACAACTCACAAAGGACACTCACCTGGTCCATTAACACCAACACAACTCACAAAGGACAATCACCTGGTCCAATAACACCAGCACAACTCACAGAGGACAATCAACCTGGTCCAATAACACCAGCACAACTCACAAAGGACAATGGCCTGGTCCATTAACACCAACACAACTCACAAAGGACAATCACCTGGTCCATTAACACCAACACAACTCACAAAGGACACTCACCTGGTCCATTAACACCAGCACAACTCACAGAGGACAATCACCTGGTTCATTAACACCAGCACAACTCACAAAGGACAATGGCCTGGTCCATTAACACCAACACAACTCACAGAGGACAATCACCTGGTCCAATAACACATTGACACCAGCACAACTCACAAAGGACAATCACCTGGTCCAATAACACCAACACAACTCACAAAGGACAATCACCTGGTCCATTAACACAAACACAACTCACAAAGGACACTCACCTGGTCCATTAACACCAACACAACTCACAAAGGACACTCACCTGGTCCATTAACACCAGCACAACTCACAAAGGACAATCACCTGGTCCAATAACACCAACACAACTCACAAAGGACAATCACCTGGTCCATTAACACCAACACAACTCACAAAGGACAATCACCTGGTCCATTAACACCGACACAACTCACAGAGGACAATCACCTGGTCCATTAACACCAGCACAACTCACAGAGGACAATCACCTGGTCCATTAACACCAACACAACTCACAGAGGACAATCACCTGGTCCATTAACACCAACACAACTCACAGAGGACAATCACCTGGTCCAATAACACCAACACAACTCACAAAGGACAATCACCTGGTTCATTAACACCAGCACAACTCACAAAGGACAATGGCCTGGTCCATTAACACCAACACAACTCACAGAGGACAATCACCTGGTCCAATAACACCAACACAACTCACAAAGGACACTCACCTGGTCCAATAACACATTGACACCAGCACAACTCACAAAGGACAATCACCTGGTCCAATAACACCAACACAACTCACAAAGGACAATCACCTGGTCCATTAACACCAACACAACTCACAAAGGACAATCACCTGGTCCATTAACACCAACACAACTCACAGAGGACAATCACCTGGTCCAATAACACCAGCACAACTCACAGAGGACAATCACCTGGTCCAATAACACCAACACAACTCACAGAGGACAATCACCTGGTCACATAGACACCGATATAACTCAATCAAAATGGAGATGGCATATGATAGTGTGATATCTTGCCATGTCATGTTGCTTGTTACGTGTGTGTGTGTGTGTGTGTGTGTGTGTGTGTGTGTGTGTGTGTGTGTGTGTGTGTGTGTGTGTGTGTGTGTGTGTGTGTGTGTGAAAGAGAGAGATAGAGAGAGAGAGTGCATGTGTGTATATGTATCTGACTGTGTTTGTGCGTGCGTGTGCGTGTGTGTGTGTGTGTGTGTGTGTGTGTGTGTGTGTCTCAGCGGTTTGTTTCTCTGTATGTCTGTGGTTTTGTTGCTGTGGATGTGTGTGTGTGTCTCTGTCTGTCTGTCTGTCTGTCTTTATCTCTGTGTGTCTATGTGCGTATCTGTGTGTGTGTGTGTGTGTGTGTGTGTGTGTGTGTGTGTGTGTGTGTGTGTGTGTCAGTGAGTGAGAGTGTGTGTGTATGTGTTTTGTCTCAGCGGTTGTTCCTATGTATGTCTGTGGTTTTGTGGCTGTGGATGAGTGTCTGTGTGTGTGCCTGTCTGTCTGTCTGTCTTTATCTCTGTGTGTCTATGTGCGTATCTGTGTGTGTGTGTGTGTGTGTGTGTGAGTGAGTGTGTCAGTGTGTGTGTCAGTGAGTGAGAGTGTGTGTGTGTGTGCATGTGTTTTGTCTCAGCGGTTGTTCCTTTGTATGTCTGTGGTTTTGTGGCTGTGGATGAGTGTGTGTGTGTGTGTGCCTGTCTGTCTGTCTTTATCTCTGTGTGTCTATGTGCGTATCTGTCTCTCAATATGTGTGTGTGTGTGTGAGTGTGTGTGTGTGTGTGTATGACACTGTGTGTATGTGTGTGTGAGTGTGTGGCAGTGTGTGTGTCAGAGTGTGTGTGTGTGTGTGCGCACGCGCGCGCGTGTGTGTGTGTGTGTGTCTGTCAGACATGTTGACTCTCATTGTGCATGCAGGTCAGTGTGTCCTGACGCTTCCAGCCCTCACTTCAATCGTCAGTGTCCCGGTACTCACAGCGGCTCCCGAAGTCCAGCTCCTCCTCGTCCTCGTCCTCATCCTCATCCTCTAGAGCCATTCCATCAGTAATGGGGCCTGTCTCCTCCACCACCTCCTTGATAGGCCCACTCTCCTCCACCACTTCCCTGGGAAGGAACGCCTCTTCTGTAATCTCGTGCAGCTCTTGGAATTCCTCCAAATCTGTCCGCAAAACACACAGCACTGGGGAATATAGACGTGGCTCCATCGGAAACCACAGCAAGGCATGATGTGCTATGGTGTAATGATGATCCATTTCAACACGGCAAACAATGGGTTCACTATTACAACCAACCACAGCAAACACAAACAACTATGATGATGATGATTGAAATGGTAAAATCAAAGGTACTTTAAAGATGAACATAAAAGCGGCAGCCTACACAGGAAATTCATGGAACTGAGCCAGATCATCTCCCGCCTTGGCACAGTGCCACCAATTTGAGCACCACAGACCCACAAATGATAAACAGACAGACAGACAGACAAACAAAAGAGCACACACACACACACACACACACACACACACACACACACACCATCACTACACACACACACCACACACACCATCACTACACACACACACACACACACACACCATCACTACACACACCATCACTACACACACACACACACACACACACACACCATCACTACACACCATCACTACACACACACACACACACACACACACACACACACACACACACACACCATCACTACACACACACACACACACACACACACACACACACACACACACACACACACACACACACACACACACACAGAGCACTGACCCAGCTCCTCCTCTTCTTCCCCCTCAGCACGCTGTGAAGTGGACACGCTGGACACCACTGTCCCCTTCCCCCCGGTCACTGCAGAAGGCGTGTCCACTGCCCGGCCCTCCTCTCTCCGCCTCTTTTCCCCTGTCGCCCTATCGGCCTTCTCTTCCTTCTCGTTCGCCTTTCTCTTTCTGCTGCTACTGCTGCTGCTGCTGCTGCTGTTGATGCTCATACTGCTGCTCATGCTGCTGCCCATACTGCTGCTGATGCTGTTCAGGATGCTGCTGTACTTCTTGTTGTTGTTGTTGTTGTTGTTGTTGCCGAGTATCATGGTAGGACTGAAGCCCACCGTTGTCGATTTCTTGTTTCGGCTATCTCGGAGAGCCTGGAGAAACAGTGTTAAAGTTAGAGAGAGAGAGATGAGTGTGTGTTTTGGAGGGGGTTGGGGAGGGAGGGGGGTGAGAGGGGGCCTGGGGTGGGGGGTCAGGGGGATGGAGGGGAGAGGTGGGGGTGGGGAAGAGCGGGGTTGGGGGGGGGGTGGACCTATAATCATAACAAACAGCGTTTTTACTGTGGATGTAAATAAACTTCTTGCCTTCTTGCGTAACTAAGTCGTCAATGGTATTTTATCCATGATGGTGTTCTAGGGTGGTTTTTTTTGTTTTTTTGGGGGGGAGGGTTAGGGGGGGCTTTGAGAGTCGATGAATACATACATACAGACATACATATAATGTTCAACCATCATCAATAGATATATATATATATATATATATATATATATGTATTTGTGTGTGTGTGTGTGTGTGCGTGCGTGTGTGTGTGTGTGTGTGTGCGTGCGTGCGTGTGTGTGTGTGTGTGTGTGTGTGTGCGCGCGCGCGCATGTGTGTGTGTGTGGTTAATCAATGCATATATCATCGTTGAAAAGGTTCACTTCGCACCTCAATTTTTTTTTTTTTTTTTTTTTTTTTTTTTTTTTTTTTGTACGCTTATAGTTGACTTCATCAAGTTTTTGTGCCTTATACATATTACAATTATTAGTAGTAGTTCTTTTTTTATGTATTTTTCTATTATTTATTTACTTTTTTTTCTCAAGGCCTGACTAAGCGCGTTGGGTTACGCTGCTGGTCAGGCACCTGCTTGACAGATGTGGTGTAGCGTATATGGATTTGTCCCAACGCAGTGACGCCTCCTTGAGCTACTGAAACTGAAAGTGAAACTCACCTCAGCGATGTTTGCTGATCCGCCGCTAACAGACCTGCATGAAAACAGACATTGGTTCATGTATTATCATATGGAATGAAACAGGCATTTGATATAATAATAATAATAATAATAATAATAATAATAATAATAATAATAATACTTTTGAGGAAGTGTGTCTGGGTTTGTTCCAATGTACCTTTTATTTACCTGTGTGCTAGCTGAATCGGTAGCGTAAGCAGCCCTGACTTGAAAGTTGTGTACCTTGTGAATGGAGAGAGTTACCACTCTTTACTATTTGTTAGTAAAAAGCATACATCATATCAAAACATTATCAAAGAATACAGTTCTTTTTCCAATATACTGCTCGAACCATAACTTTCAATACTACCATAAGATTCAATTACACACACACGCACGCGCACAGACACACACCCTACACACATACACACATCCAACCACCACCCCACTCACACACACACACCTATCCCCCATGCCCCCGCCGCATCGTGGCGGTGATGAGAGCGGTGCAGGGACACCTCCAGCGGGGAGCGGCGGGTCGGACTTGCTGAGGATGCCCCGGAGGACGTCCACGTTGATCTTGCTGCTCAGCCCTTTCCTCTGCAGCACCGAGTTGAAAGCGTCCAGGGCTGAGGCCGCCTCTCCGTCCGGTACCTCCTGCCTCTTCCTCTGCCTCCTCTGTGTTCGCCAACACACACACACACACACACACACACACACACACAGAGTTACACAGAGTCACACTAGTCCGAATATATAATAACCAGCGATTACACTGAGGTTATTTTTGTGTCCAGTCTGAAATCTCTAGTGATAAGAAACTCTAGGGAGAGCTGGACTCCCAAATACAAGGTCTTCAGACAAAGAGACAGGTTCTCAAAACAAAGAGAAAGGCTGTCAAAACAAAGAGACCTACTCTCAAAACAAAGAGACCTTCTCTCAAAACAAAGAGACAGGTTCTCAAACAAAGAGACAGGTTATCAGACAAAGAGACAGGCTCTCAAACAAAGAGACGGGTTCTCAGACAAAGAGACAGGCTCTCAAACAAAGAGGCAGGTTCCCAGACAAAGAGACATGTTCTCAAAACAAAGAGGCAGATTCCCAGACAAAGAGATAGCTCTCAGACAAAGAGACAGGCTCTCAAACAAAGAGACAGGTTCTGTTCTTAAAACAAAAAGACGGGTTCTCAAACAAAGAGACACGTTCTCAAAACAAAGAGACAGATTCTCAAACAAAGAGACAGTCTCAGACAAAGACAGATTCTCAGACAAAGAGAAAGGCTCTCAAACAAACTTTTAGGTTTCCAAAACAAAGAGACGGGTTCTCAGACAAAGACAGGCTCTTAAATAAAGAGACAGACTCTCAAAACAAAGATAGACAGGTTCTCAGACAAAGAAATAGGTTCTCAGACAAAGAGACAGGTTCTCAGACAGACAGACAGGTTCTCAGACAAAGAGACAGGCTCTCAAACAAAGAGACAGGCTCTCAAACAAAGAGACAGGCTCTCAAACAAAGAGACAGGCTCTCAAGGCAAAGAGACAGGTTCTCAAAACAAAGAGACAGGCTCTCAAACAAAGAGACAGGTTCTCAGACAAACAGACGGATTTTCGAACAAAGAGACAGGCTCTCAAACAAAAAGACAGGCTCTCAAACAAAGAGACGGTCTCTCAAACAAAGAGACGGATTCTCAGACAAAAAGACAGGCTCTCAAACAAAGAGGCATGTTCCCAGACAAAGAGACATGTTCTCAAAACAAAGAGGCAGATTCCCAGACAAAGAGATAGCTCTCAGACAAAGAGACAGGCTCTCAAACAAAGAGACAGGTTCTGTTCTTAAAACAAAAAGACGGGTTCTCAAACAAACAGACACGTTCTCAAAACAAAGAGACAGATTCTCAAACAAAGAGACAGTCTCAGACAAAGACAGATTCTCAGACAAAGAGAAAGGCTCTCAAACAAACTTTTAGGTTTTCAAAACAAAGAGACGGGTTCTCAGACAAAGACAGGCTCTTAAATAAAGAGACAGACTCTCAAAACAAAGAGAGACAGGTTCTCAGACGAAAAGACAGGTTCTCAGACAAAGAGACAAAGAGACAAGTTCTCAGACAAAGAAATAGGTTCTCAGACAAAGAGACAGGTTCTCAGACAAAGAGACAGGCTCTCAAACAGACAGGTTCTCAAACAAAGAGACAGGCTCTCAAACAGACAGGTTCTCAAACAAAGAGACAGGCTCTCAAACAAAGAGACAGGTTCTCAGACAGACGGATTTTCGAACAAAGAGACAGGCTCTCAAACAAAAAGACAGGCTCTCAAACAAAGAGACGGGCTCTCAAACAAAGAGACAGGTTCTCAAACAGACAGGTTCTCAAACAAAGAGACAGGCTCTCAAACAAAGAGACAGGCTCTCAAACAGACAGGTTCTCAAACAAAGAGACAGGCTCTCAAACAGACAGGTTCTCAAACAAAGACACAGGCTCTCAAACAAAGAGACAGGTTCTCAAACAAAGAGACAGGCTCTCAAACATACAGGTTCTCAAACAAAGAGACGGGTTCTCAGACAAACAGACGGATTTTCGAACAAAGAGACAGGCTCTCAAACAAAAAGACAGGCTCTCAAACAAAGAGACGGGCTCTCAAAACAAAGAGACAGGCTCTCAAGACAAAGAGACGGGTTCTCACATCCCCCACCCAAAACAAGATGGACGGATGGAAGGAAGGAAGTGAAGGCAGGGCGGGCAGGTCCCTCAGTCACCGCGCGCGCGCCGGAACGAACTTCCGTCAGGGGAAGTCACTCACCCCCGCTGCTGGAGTCCCCCGGGCCCCCCCTGTCTGGGGGCAGACATGGCACATCCCTGTGGGGAAAGACTGGAACAACACTCACCACGTCTGTGTGGTCTGTGGTCTGTGGTCTGTCGCCTGTGCCTCTGGAGCCAGTTGCATTGCTCGGACGGAAGAGCCTTGTATATTATGGTCGTGACCCGCTGCTAACTGAGTGTGTAGTAATGGAACTGACCAATGGCGTAGTTCGGTCAACGTAGGCATTTATTTAGTCACGTGTAACTGTCAAAAAGTTTGGAACCAAGCAATGCAACTGGCACCTGGCCACAAGCCAGCCACAGAGCGGGGAACCGGTTTCCACTCCAACCATTTCGCTTTGTTCGTAGTCTTTTTCTCTCTCCCTTTTTTTTTTCCCCCTCCTTCTTCTTCTTCTTCTTCTCTTTTTTCCCCCTTCTTTTTTTCATAACGAACCAACCACTGTGGGGTTGAAATCCTTTCAACGTCGTCATCACCATTATCATCATCAGCAGCAGCAGCAACAATGACAGCAGCATCTTCTTCTTCTTCTTCTTCTTCTTCTTCTTCTTCTTCTTCTTCTTCTTCTTCTTCTTCTTCTTCTTTTCATATCAACCAACCACTGTGGGGTTTAATTTCTTTCAACGTCGTCATCACCATCATCATCAGCAGCAGCAGCATTATCATCGTCTTCTTCTTCTTTCGCACCACCAAACCATTGTGGCACTGACTTCCGTTCTACGTCATCATCATCATCAACATCATCATCATCATCGTCGTCATTGTCGTCGTCTTCTTTCACACCGCCAGGACACTGTGGAATTGACATCCATTCTATGTCACATTCTTCTTCTTCTTTTCTTCTTCTTCAATCTTCTATTCCGTCATCGAACCACGATGGAATCTATTTCTGCTCCACAACTTTTTTTGTTTTCTTCTTCTTGTATGTTCTTCTTGGAACACACACACCACTTGTATAGTTCTGAGCTCTATGCCGAATTTCAATTGTTGTTGTTTGTTGTTGGGGGAAACGTATTAGCCCCTACAACGGAGTGTGGCTGCCTACATGGCGGGGTAAAAAACGGTCATGCAAGTAAAAGCCCACTCACATTCGAGTGAACGCGGGAGTTGCAGCCCACGAACGAAGAAGAAGAAGGAAGAAAAAGAAGGAAGAAGAAGAAGGAAGAAGAAGAAGAAGAAGAAGGAAGAGAAAGAAGAAGAAGAGGAAGAAGAGGAAGAAGGAAGAAGAAGAAGGAAGAAGAAGGAAGAAGAAGAAGGAAGAGGAAGAAGAAGAAGAAGAAGGAAGAAGAAGAAGAAGAAGGAAGATGAAGAAGAAGAAAGAAGAAGGAAGAAGAAGGAAGAAGAAGAAGGAAGAAGAAGAGGAAGAAGTTGGGAACGTACCTTTTTCTTTCCTACAGAACTTGCCTTCTCCTGTTCGGCCCGCAACCTGGCTCTCTCTGCACACACAGACAGCACAGCCGCTTGTCGTTTTATTTAGACAATATGAGTTGAACAGTCATCATCATCATCACCATCATCATCATAATGACGGCGATGACAGCGAATGATGAAAACGCGAAGATTTGTTGAACACTCATACCTTCGGCTACATGGCAATGCGCCCAGTTTCCTGTGTAATTCTTTTAAACGGGATGTACGAGTAGATTCTCTCTCTCTCTCTCTCTCTCTCTCTCTCTCTCTCTCTCTCTCTCTCTCTCACATACACACACACTGTAACATACACACACATTGTAAGACACACACACACACACACACACACACACACACACACACACACACACACACACACACACATCTTCAGACATTTTTTTCATTAAAATTTTGCAATGGTCCTTAAGAAGGGTAGCGGACGTGAGTATTCAATTCAATTCAATTCAATCCATCATACTTTATTGTCTGCTTCAACCAAAACCAGAAAATTCTCCTTCGGATCACTCAAAATGCCCGTCAGCAAATATCAAAGAGAAAAACCAGTAACTGAAATGAAATGAAATTATGGTGCTTAGAGCCTCGCCGACCACTAAGGCCATCTCAAGGCTATCGCCACGTTAATAACTACTACAAGGGTAAAAAACAAACAATTAAAACGAATCACCGCTTCAAACTTTCCACTCAAAGTTTTTAAAAAAACTTACATAGTTTAAAACCTTCAAATCTGATTAAAAATGTTCACTTCTTCCAAGAAGTCCATCAGCGCCCACGGAGGGACATCACGAAACAAGGTCTTCAAAGAAACCGCCGTGTAATATCTGTGTCTAACGTCATGCAGATCCCAACAGTCAAGGAGCACGTGTTTCACGGTGAGAGGCTCATCGCAGGGAATACATCGAGGGGCCTCTTCCCCCTTCAACAAGTCAGAATGAGTAAAAAAAAAAATAAAAAAGTGTGCCCCGCATGCAGTCTGCACAACACAGACTCCTCCTTTCTGTTCTTCATCCCTGAAGGGAGGGTCTCTTTTAGGTCTGGACGGAACAAACTCTTCCAGAACCAGTAACTGACCCACCCACCTTTCCCTGATCGCCACGCACACATCAGTCATCATGTAAAGAGGAAAAAAAAAACATTTCAGCTAAGATTATATTATACTTTAAGATAGAGCAGAACGGAAACACATTCACAATATTATTTTATTTATGTACATCGTCTTTTAAGTGCTTCAGAGAGAGAGAGAGAGAGAGAGAGAGGGAGGGAGGGAGACAGACAGACAAGCAGAGAACAAGAGAATGAGAGGGAGAGGGAAAGAGAGAGAGACCAACACAGAGACAGACAGACAGACAGAGAGGGAGAGAGAACGAGAGACAGACAAAGATAGACAGACAGAGGGAGACAGAGAGATTAACACACAGACAGACAGACAGAGGGAGACAGATTAACACACACACAGACACAGACAGACAGACAGAGGGAGACAGAGAGATTAACAGAGAGAGAGAGATAAAGACAGACAGACAGAGGGAGACAGAGAGATTAACACAGAGAGAGAGATAAAGACAGACAGACAGAGGGAGACAGAGAGATTAACAGAGAGAGAGATAAAGACAGACAGACAGAGGGAGACAGAGAGATTAACACACAGAGAGAGATAAAGACAGACAGACAGAGGGAGACAGAGAGATTAACAGAGAGAGAGATAAAGACAGACAGACAGAGGGAGACAGAGAGATTAACACACAGAGAGAGATAAAGACAGACAGACAGAGGGAGACAGAGAGATTAACACAGAGAGAGAGAGATAAAGACAGACAGACAGAGGGAGACAGAGAGATTAACAGAGAGAGAGAGATAAAGACAGACAGACAGAGGGAGACAGAGAGATTAACACACAGAGAGAGAGATAAAGACAGACAGACAGAGGGAGACAGAGAGATTAACAGAGAGAGAGAGAGATAAAGACAGACAGACAGAGGGAGACAGAGAGATTAACACAGAGAGAGAGATAAAGACAGACAGACAGAGGGAGACAGAGAGATTAACAGAGAGAGAGAGAGATAAAGACAGACAGACAGAGGGAGACAGAGAGATTAACACACAGAGAGAGATAAAGACAGACAGACAGAGGGAGACAGAGAGATTAACACAGAGAGAGAGATAAAGACAGACAGACAGAGGGAGACAGAGAGATTAACACAGAGAGAGAGATAAAGACAGACAGACAGAGGGAGACAGAGAGATTAACACACAGAGAGAGAGATAAAGACAGACAGACAGAGGGAGACAGAGAGATTAACACACAGAGAGAGATAAAGACAGACAGACAGAGGGAGACAGAGAGATTAACACAGAGAGAGAGAGATAAAGACAGACAGACAGAGGGAGACAGAGAGATTAACACACAGAGAGAGATAAAGACAGACAGACAGAGGGAGACAGAGAGATTAACACAGAGAGAGAGAGACAAAGACAGACAGACGGAGAGAGGGAGACAGAGAGATTAACACACAGAGAGAGATAAAGACAGACAGACAGAGGGAGACAGAGAGATTAACACACAGAGAGAGATAAAGACAGACAGACAGACAGACAGACAGACAGAGGGAGACAGAGAGATTAACACACACACACACACACACACACACACACACACACACACACACACACACACACACACACACAGAGGGAGAGAGGGAGACAGAGAGATTAACACAGAGAGAGAGAGACACAGACAGACAGACAGAGGGAGAGAGGGGAGGGGTGTGTTCTTACCTTTCTGTTCCTCCAGGAACTCCTGGTTCTCCCGCTCCCACATTTCTGTCTTGATTCGGCTCTCCTCCTCGGTCAGAATCATCTGCCCACGGTGATTGATCATTGATAATCATGTGTGTGTGTGTGTGTGTGTGTGTGTGTGTGTGTGTGTGTGTGTGTGTGTGTGTGTGTGTGTGTGTGTGTGTGTTGGGGCTCATGTACGTCTTATGTGTATTTGACTCACGGTGCTTTCATATCTGTGAAACTGTATGTTTGGTGCATATCTGTTATGCATAATTATTTGTGTGTGTGGATGTGTGAATGTGTTGGCTTTTTTTTTTCTTTTTTTTTACATTTATTTGCTTATTTATCATCATTGTTTTGTTGCACAAAGGAGGAAGGTGGCAGAATGGTTAAGACGCTCAGCTGCCAATACAGAGAGTCCGTGAGGGTGTGGGTTCGAATCCCGCTCTCGCCCTTTCTCCTAAGTTTGACTGGAAAATCAAACTGAGCGTCTAGTCTTTCGGATGAGACGATAAACCGAGGTCCCTGTGTGCAGCACGCACTTGGCGCACTGAAAAAGAACCCATGGCAACGAGAGTGTTGTCCTCTGGCGAAATTACATAAAATGTAATCCACTTTCATAGGTACACAAATATGTAAGCATGCACTCAAGGCCTGACTAAGCGCGTTGGGTTATGCTGCTGGTCAGGCATCTGCTCAACAGATGTGGTGTAGCGTGTATGGATTTGTCCGAACGCAGTGACGCCTCCTTGAGAAAGTGAAACTGAAACTGAAACTGTTTTGTTGGGTTTTTTTGGGTTTTTTATGTATTTGTTTTATCATTGTTATTATTATTATTATTATTATTTATTTTTATTTTTTTAAATTATATTATTAGTATTTATCGATTTAGTTATTTATTTAGCTATTTATTTAGGGGGTTTTTTGTTGTTTTTTGTACGCTTATAGTTGACTTCATCAAGTTTTTGCCTTTTACATATTAGTAGTAGTAGCAGTTCTGTTTCATGTTGTTATTTTTGGGGGGGTTTTGTTTGTTTGTTTGTTTGTTTTGTGTGTGTGTGTGTGTGTGTGTGTGTGTGTGTGTGTGTGTGTGTGTGTGTGTGTGTGTGTGTGTGTGTTTTGTTTGTGTGTTGTGGTTTTTTTTGTATGTTTCTTTGTTTGTTTGTTTGTTTTTCTCAAGGCCTGACTAAACGCGTTGGGTTACGCTGCTGGTCAGGCATCTGCTTGGCAGATGTGGTGTAGCGTATATGGATTTGTCCGAAAGACTGGCACACACACGTACCGAAAGCAGGAGGCATGGACAGACAGACAGACGGGGAAGACAAAGACAACAAACAGTGACAGAAAGACAGATAGTGACGGGGACGGCGTGAAAGAGAGAGAGGGGTGGAGAGAGGGGGAGAGAGAGAGAGAGAGAGAGAGAGAGAGAGAAGGTGGAGAGAGAGAGAGCGAGGGTGGAGAGAGAGACAGAGAGGGTGGAGGGAGAGGAAGGAGAGAGAGAGAGAGCGAGGGTGGAGAGAGAGAGAGAGAGGGTGGAGAGAGAGAGAGAGAGAGGGTGGAGAGAGAGAGACGGGGTGGAGAGAGAGAGGAAGGAGAGAGAGAGAGAGAGGGTGGAGAGAGAGGGTGGAGAGAGAGAGAGAGAGAGAGAGGGTGGAGAGAGAGAGAGAGAGAGAGAGGGTGGAGAGAGAGAGAGAGGGTGGAGAGAGAGAGAGAGAGGGTGGAGAGAGAGAGAGAGAAGGTGGAGAGAGAGAGAGAGAAAGAGAGAGAGTGGAGAGAGAGAGGGGGGAGAGAGGGTGGAGAGAGATGGTGGAGAGAGAGAGGGGGGAGAGAGAGAGAGAGGAAGGAGAGAGAGAGAGAGAGAGGAAGGAGAGACAGAGAGCGAGGGTGGAGAGAGAGAGAGAGGGTGGAGAGAGAGAGGGTGGAGAGAGAGAGAGAGGGGGGGAGTGGAACCCACCTTGTCCAGTTCTTCATCATCGAGTCCTTCCAGGTCCAACTCCCCTCCCTCCTTTCCCGTGCCGTCCTCGTCCTTCCCTGCACACACACCAAGAGTCCGTGCTGTGTACCATTATCATCATCACAGCAGTCACACACACATACACACGCACACACACACACACACACACAATACACACACACATACCCATCGAAACACACACACACACACATACACACACACAAAGAGAGAGAGAGAGAGACACACACACACACGCATGCATACCAAAACCAACACACACACGCACACACGCACCAAAACCAACACACACGCACCGAAACCAACACACACACGCACACACCAAAACCAACACACACACACACACACACACTAAGTTTAATTTTCAGACCATTATCTAATTCATTACGGACTAAATATTGCTCAAAAGTCAAGTGCATAAGCTTAAGTAATGTGACAATTAAGCACGTTGTTTGTATGTGTGTGTGTGTGGGGGGGGGGGGGTTTTGGGGTTTTTTTGTTTGTTTTTGTTTTGTTTTTTGTGTGTGTTGGTTTGTTTTTCACTGTGGTTTGATGAAGCCTTCCTGCGTGAAAATGTGTCATCACAAGTGACTGAGAACGTTAATGGTTTTTTGACTTTTTGCATTCATTACATTCATTATCAGTTGTTTCGTTCATCAGATTAACCACTTCTCTTTCACGAAATCCTTTAAGTAGTTTTCTGCAGTTATAATTAGATATTTGTTTCAAATTTCACCGACACGTGTGACGGGACATTAAAACAAAATTCAAAACCCTCATCCTCCACACACGCACACACACACACTCTCTCTCTCTCTCTCTCTCTCTCTCTCTCTCTCTCTCTCTCTGTCTGTCTGTCTCTCTCTCTACCACCTACACTCAGTGGTGGCAGCGATGCAGTCAGTGACCACCTCCTGGATGCCCTTGGTGTGGGTGGTGGGGGTGGTGGGGGTGGTGGTGGTGGTCGGGGCCAGGCTCTCCTCCTCCGCCCTCCTTCTCCCTCTCCCCACCATCTCCTCGGCCCTGACCTCCGACCTCTGCCCGTTGACCTTGACCTCCGACCCCCCGCTGCTGCTGGAGTCACCGCCGAGTGAGGAGGAGGATGGGGGTGACGTGGAGGAGGGTGGGGTGGAGGAGGAGGTGGAGGGTTGGGAGGAGGAGGAGGGTGACGTGGAGGAGGAGGTGGAGGGTTGGGTGGAGGAGGAGGTGGAGGTGGTGGTACCGGAAGCGGTGTTGAGGAGCACGTCCCTCAGCATCTCTTCGTTGAGGAGGTCCACGGCGCCCGTGACGTCACTGGGACCCTCAATGCTGTCCTGCGTGCCGTCCGCCTCACCCACCATTTCTGTGGATGATGATGATGATAATGATGATGATGATGGTGATGGTGATGATAGTAATGATGATGATGATGGTGATGATGAAGATGATGATGAGGAGGATAGTAATGATGATGATGATGATGATGGTGGTGGTGGTGGTGGTGATGGTGATGATAGTAATGATGAGATGATGATGGTGATGATAATGATGATGATGATGATGATGGTGATGATGATGATGGTGATGATGATGATAGTAATGATGATAGTGATGATGGTGATGATGATGATAATGATAGTTATGATGATGATGATGATGACGATGACGATGATAATCGCAATAATGATGGTGGTGATAACAATAATAATCATAATGATAATGATGATAACAATGATAATAATAATGATGATGATGATGATGATGATGATCGTAATGGTGATGGTGGTGATAACCATAATAATCATAATGATAATGATGATAACAATGATAATAATGATGATGATGATGATGACGACGATGATGATGATGGTGATGACGACGACGATGATGATAATGATGGTAGTAGTAGTAGTACTACTACTACTACTACTAATAATAATAATAATAATGATAATAATGATGAAATGATGATGATATATATATGATGATAATAATAGAAATGAATGAATTGATGATGATGAATGATGATGATGACGATGATGATAATAGTAATAATAATACTGGCGGCCTGTCAGTCCTGCCCCTGTCCACTCACTGGCATAGGCGGCGAAGATGCCCCGGGCTTTGCTGGGCTGGACGGACTGGTCAATCTCCCGCTGCAGACTTCGATCTGTCCGCTCACCTCTTCGTCAAGCTCCTCCCTCAGCCTCCTGGACAACACCGACACACGTGGGCACACCATCATCAATGAGTTATTAAAGGAGAAACAGTAAACTGCAGGCAGAAAAAGATATTAAAAAAAGAAGAAAATAAAATGGGTGGCGGTGTCATTGTAGCAACGTGCTCTTCCTTTGGGGAAGGCATCCCGAATTTCACACAGAGAAAATTAATCTGTTGTGAAAAAAAAAGAAAAAAAAAAGAGTAATTCAAATACAAATACGCATATAGTTTATTCTTTTATTTCATGAAAGGCTTTCTGTGTGAGTCTAATGAGATGTCACACTATAAAATAAATAAATAAATAAATAAAACAGCAACAAAAACTAGTCTGTAAGAGTTATTCACAACAGCTGTGTATTATTTCATTGAAGGATTAATGTTCCTCGTTTGATTTATCTTGATTAACCGTCCACATACACCAACAAACGCTGGAACAACACCACACGCATACATCATCGTTCAAATGAGTTATTAAAGTTTGCTTTTTAACAAATTCATGAAAGACTCTGTGTTTGCATTCTAATGAGATGTCACACGAACAATTTTGAAAAAAGAAGAAAAAAAAAAAAGTCTGTAAGAGTTATTCACAACAGGTTGTGTGGTATTTCACTGAAGGACTGGTGTTCCTAGTTTACTTTTTTTTTTAACGTACACATACATAAACAAATACTGGAACAAAATCACACACATACAAAAACAAATGCTGGAACAAAACCACACACATACATAAACAAATGCCGGAATAATACCACATACATACATACATCATCAAATGCCAGAACGAAAACCACGCACCCACACATACACAAACAAATGCCGGAATAAAATCACACACATACATACATCATCAAATGCCAGAACGAAAACCACAAACAAACATCATCGTCATCATAACAGGATATATCATTCACAAACCTCTCAAGACGTCAACAATTATCTGTTGTTATAGCACGGGGTTTTGTGGTTTTGTTTGTTTGTTTGCTTTTTGTTTGTTTGTTTGTTTGTTTGTTTTGTTTTGTTTTGTTTCTTTTTGGGGGGTGGGTGGGGGGGTTGTTGTTGTTTGTTTGTTTTTGTTTTGTTTTGTTTTTTTTTTGGGGGGGGGGGTAACTGCAGAATGACAATGCCAACGCCAAATATTAAGAATGATAGAAGGGAAAAAAAATCCATGAAACCCCCGCGGCCCCATCCCATAACCTAATGTTTCTCAATCGACATCATCTTAACTGATTACGGGACCATTTAGATCTAAAACTTCTGCATTAGCATTCTGTTATATATCACAATTTATACAATAAGTGAAATCAATTATAAGCAGCTTTATCCCAACGTATCATCGCCCCACGCCGACGGGCGCTATAGCCGAGTGGTTAAAGCGTTGGACTGTCAATCTGAGGGTCCCGGGTTCGAATCACGGTGACGGCGCCTGGTGGGTAAAGGGTGGAGATTTTTACGATCTCCCAGGTCAACATATGTGCAGACCTGCTAGTGCCTGAACCCCCTTCGTGTGTAGACGCACGTTAAAGATCCTGTAATCCATGTCAGCGTTCGGTGGGTTATGGAAACAAGAACATACCCAGCATGCACGCCCCCGACAGCGGAGTATGGCTGCCTACAAGGCGGGGTAAAAACGGTCATACACGTAAAAGCCCACTCGTGTACATACGAGTGAACGTGGGAGTTGCAGCCCACGAACGAAGAAGAAGAAGAAGAAGAAGAAGAAGATCGCCCCACGCCGTATCTACCCTATCCTCCCCCACACCTTGGTTATGTGCAATCCAAGGGTCTTCTTCTTCTTCTTTTTCTTCTTCTTCTTCTTCTTCTTCTTCATCGTTCGTGGTCTGTAACTCCCACGTACACTCGTGTGTACACGAGTGGGCTTTTACATGCATGACCGTTTTTACCCCGCCATGTAGGCAGACATACTCCGTTTTTTAGGGGGGTATTCAAAGGTCTAATTTCCCTTTTTTTTTCGTCATGACCCATGACCCTCGTGACCCTGACCTTTCGAGCTCTCCTGAAGGACGGAGGGTCCTGTTCCTCCAGACGGTCAAGGTCAGCGGAGTCGAACTCTTCCACCGACATCTGTCCCGTAGGCGTGTCTCCGAACTCCATCAGTCTGCAGCAGTAACACACACCAGTTACAGTAACACCAGCAGTAACACACCACCAGTTACAGTAACACCAGCAGTAACACACCACCAGTTACAGTAACACCAGCAGTAACACACCACCAGTTACAGTAACACCAGCACCACCCAGTTACAGTAACACCAGCAACAACACACCACCAGTTACAGTAACATCAGCAACAACATATCACCAGTTACAGTAACACCAACAGTAACACACACACACACCAGTTACAAGACAAGCACTCAAGGCCTGACCAAACGCGTTATGTTACACTGCTGGTCAGGCATCTGCCTAGCAGATGTGGTGTAGCGTATGTATGTATATATATATATATATATATATATATATATTGTATTTGTATTTGTATTTCTTTTTATCACAACAGATTTCTCTGTGTGAAATTCGGGCTACTCTCCCCAGGGAGAGCGCGTCGCTACACTACAGCGCCACCCTTTTTTTTCTTTTTTTCTTTTTTTTTCCCCCTGCGTGCAGTTTTATTTGTTTTTCCTATCGAAGTGGATTTTTATACAGAATTTTGCCAGGAACAACCCTTTTGTTGCCGTGGTTTCTTTTACGTGCGCTGAGTGCATACTGCACACGGGACCTCGGTTTATCGTCTCATCCGATTGAACTAGCGTCCAGATCACCAGTCAAGGTCTAGTGGAGGGGGGGAGAAAATATCGGCGGCTGAACTGTGATTCCAACCAACGCGCTTAGATTCTCTCACTGAAAGTGAAACTAAAGCAGGGCGAAGGGAAGGTGTATGTGGAAGGAGGGGGGGGGGGTTGCGGGTGAGGGGGGAGTGGGGTTACCTTTTCCTGATGGTGGCCTTGCAGACCCTGACGACGCTGATCATCTCCTTCAGGGTCCTGTTGAAGTCGTGCATCCTGGCCGCCACCAGAAGGGCTGAAAGTGAAACGGGTGGGGGTGGGGGTGGGGGTTGGTGGGGGGGGTGGGAGGGAGGTGGACCATGGTCATCTCCTTGGTCCGTACGTCTGTTTCTGTCTGTCTGTATGACTCTGTCTGTATGACTCTCTCTCTCTCTCTTTCGTCCTCTCTCTATCTCCCTATCTAGCTGTCTGTCTCTCTCTCTTTCGTCCTCTCTCTATCTCCCTGTCTGTCTCTCTCTCTCTCTCTGTCGCTGTCTGTCTCGCACTCGGTCTCTCTCTCTCTCTCTCTCTCTCTCTCTCTCTCTCTTTCTGTGTATGTCCTTCTGTCTGTCTGTTTGTATGACTGCCTATCCGCCTGTCTTTTGTCTACTATCTGTATGTCTGTCAGTCTGTCTCTCTGCCTCTGTCTCTGCCAATATGTCTCTGTTTCTCTGCCTGTCTGCATGACTGTCTGTCTGTCTATCTCTGTTTTTCTGTCTGTCCCTTTATGTTCCTGTTCATCTGTCTCTTTGTTTCTTTGTTTCTGACTGACTGACTGTCTGTCTGTCTGTCTGTCTGTCTGTCTCTCTCTCTCTCACACACACACACACACACACACACACACACACACACACACATCCTACCCACACACACACACCCTCCCCCACCAACACACACACACTACAAAAACACACACAACCCCACTCCCACCCCACCACACACACACACTACAAAACACACACACAACCTCACTCCCACCCCAACACACACACACCCACACACACACACACACACACACACTACAAAACACACACACACAACCTCACTCCCACCCCACCACACACACACACACACACACACACGACACAGACCACACAGACCACACATGCCGCCCCCCCCCTCCCCCCACCCCCCCGACCCTCACCCCCCACCCCACACACCCCTCCCCCTCGTTACCTGCTCCGCACAGCCCAGCAGGTTTGCGGCCTGTGTGCATCCAGTCTCTCTTCATTCGCTGCACCAGTCGGAGAGCCGAGCGACACACCTCCTTCTGCCGCTCTCCGAACTCCAGCACGTTGGCATAGCGCTCCATGTACAGGCACGGGTCTGCAGGCACGCGCACAGGTATGTATACACACATGCACAAACATTCACACACACACATATTATATATATATATATATATATATATATGTGTGTGTGTGTGTGTGTGTATATATATATATATACATATATTTGCACACACACACACACACACAAATAAAAACACATGCCCACGCACACACGCACGCACACACACACACACACACGGGTTACATAATACAGGACAATTCACAGGTTACATGATACAGGACAATTCACTGGTTACATAATACAGGACAACAACTCACGGGTTACATAATACAGGACAATTCACTGGTTACGTGATACAGGACAATTCGCTGGTTACATGATACAGGACAATTCACTGGTTACATAATACAGGACAATTCACGGGTTATATAATACAGGACAACAACTCACGGGTTACATAATACAGGACAATTCACTGGTTACGTGATACAGGACAATTCGCTGGTTACATGATACAGGACAATTCACGGGTTACATAATACAGGACAACAACTCACGGGTTACATAATACAGGACAATTCACAGGTTACATAATACAGGACAACTCACAGGTTACATAATACAGGACAACTCACGTTTCTCACATTGATATTGTGCGTAATACATTTCACAGGTCGCGTGATACTGGACATTTCTCACGTTGCGCAATACAAGACGTTTCACGAGTGATGAAAATACAAGACACATGATACTTAACTGACCACATGACGACGCACGTTAAACACCCCACGACACTTACCCACACTGCAGAGACTGATGTTCTGGTGTAGGCCCCTGGCGATGTGGACGAACATTCGTCCCAAGGCGAACACATCCACCTGCACATTTTGCATTGCATTGTATTGTATTGTATTGTATATTGTCCCAAAAGATCTCTATGTTTGGAAATTAAGTCTGCTCGCCTCAAGGAGATCGTGTCTCTACAGCGCAGCACTACTCAACTTTTTTTTTTCTTCTTCTTCTTTTTCTGCACTGGTTTTCGTATCAAAGTGGATTTTTCTAAAGAATTTTGCCAGAAACAACCCTCATGTTGCCGTGGGCTCGTTTACGTGCGCTAAGTAATGCTACACAAAGGACCGGAGTTCATCGTCTCATCCGAATGACTGGTGTTCAGACTGTAAGCCTGTGGTCCAGACCAGTGATCAGTTATCAGTGGCCAGCAGGAGTGGTTGCAGTATCTGTGGCTGGAGAAAGCGCCTTGTCTCTGTACAAGATTCAGCGCCATGCAAGTATTTTTCATTATTACTTTAAGCATATGGAGAGTCAGACGATGAGCGCGCGCACACATACACGCACACGCACACACACACACTCACACATACACACACACACCCACACACAGAGCCACACGCCCCCACCCCACCCCCAACACACATACTTTAAATCGTAACAGTGGCAATAATGATGATGCCTATTATCATCATGATAATAACTGTATTATAAAAAATAATAATAAATGATACTCACGTTCATTGCATCGCTAATGTCCAGCAGCATCAGTGGTTAGAGTTAAGGATTTGTCACAGCATCCATTCTGTTCTGTTAGTTTTCATTATAATCATGTATACTGACATATATACATACACACACGAAGAAAAACCCCCCCAGCAAGAATGGAAATTATATCCGGATATGACTGATCATCATACGTTCGTTGACTGTGTAATTCTCGCACATCGTTTGTCAGTGTAGCATACACCACACTCCGTGAGTTCCTCTTCGTGAAAGAGTAAAGCATTGTGTGTTCTGTGGCGGGGTCCCCGTGAAGGGACAAGACAAGACAAGACAAGACAAGACAAGACAAAATCTTTATCATCGAGGGTAATAGATAAGCAAGTAACATGCTTCATTTTTGTTTCTCCTTTTTTTTTCTTTTTTTTTTTTTTTTTACATCCACCCCTCGCCCTAAAGAGGGAATAAAGCTAAAGAAGCGAAAACGAATAAAAAGAAGAAGAAAAAAAAAACCAAAACACAGTCAAAATCCATCCGTATTTCCCTATCATCCGACCATTCACAGCCATTCCACCCACTGGCAAAGTAAAAAAAAAAAATAAAAAATAAAAAAGAGAGAGAGAGAGAGAAAATGGCATGGGGGAACAGTTCTTCCGTCGCAATCAAACACCCCCACCCCACCCCACCCCACACACACACACACCAGCTCTCTCTCTCTCTCTCTCTCTCTCTCTCTCTCTCACACACACACACACACACACACACACACACACACACACACAGAGTGAAGTCGAGGTGACACAACAGACACAGCCAGTGAACCAGAAAGTGAAAAAGGATATCAGGCAACCCGTCCAGGCGGCACACGATGTAGATGCAGGCACCTGCCACCAGCACGTGGCGGCGGTGCTGTGTCAGGCGGTTCCTCCGGGCCAGCTTGAAGTACACCTCCGCCGACGAGCACTGACGTTCGCTCAGCCGTGGCTCCATCCGGTTCTGGCCGACCCTGCGGATTATCGCCCGCACTGCACGGCACGGCACGGCACGGCACACACACACACACACACACACATGAGAGTGATGGCCTAGAGGTAACGCGTCCGCCTAGGAAGCGAGAGAATCTGAGGGCGCTGGTTCGAATCACGGCTCAGCCGCCGATATTTTCTCCCCCTCCATTAGACCTTGAGTGGTGGTCTGGACGCTAGTCATTCGGATGAGACGATAAACCGAGGTCCCGTGTGCAGTATGTACTCAGTGCACGTAAAAGAAGCCACGGCAACAAAAGGGTTGTTCCTGGCAAAATTCTGTAGAAAAATGCACTTCGACAGGAAAAACAAATAAAACTGCACGCAGGAAAAAATACAAAAAAAAAATGGGTGGCACTGTAGTGTAGCGACGCGCTCTCCCTGGGGAGAGCAGCCCGAATTTCACACAGAGAAATCTGTTGTGATAAAAAGGAATACAAATACAAATACACCGTGGAAAATCCTGCATGTGCTCACAGCTTCTTACTTTTACTTTTTGTTGTGTTTAGTTTATAGTATCCATAATTCCTATGACAGTTACATGAGTTCTCAGTTCACACCGCGATCACTGGTTGGGTCAGGGTGGAGGGGTGGGTGGGTGGATGGGTGGATTCATTGACTGATTCATGGGTGGGTGGGTACGGATGGATGGATGGATGTTTGGATGGGTGGGTGAGTGGGTGGATGGGTGGGTGGGAGATGGATGGATGGATGGATGGATGGACGGACAGATTCATTGACTAATGCATGGATGGATAGATGGTTCCTTTTCCGTCTCTGCTCCCATCAACATGCGTTTCATGTTGTAGTTTTCAGTTTCAGCTTCAGTAGCTCAAGGAGGCGTCACTGCGTTCGGACAAAACCATATACGCTACACCACATCTGCCAAGCAGATGCCTGACCAGCAGCGTAACCCAACGCGCTTAGTCAGGCCTTGAGAAAAAAAATATAGGGAATAAATAATAAATAAGCTTACATAAATAAATAAATAAATAATAATTATAAAATAGAAAAATGTAGTAATAATAATCATAATAATAATAATAATAATAATAATAATAATAATAATAATAAAAAATAAAATAATCATAATAATAATAATAAATAAATAAATAAATAAAGAAGACAACAATGATGATAAATAAGCAAATAAATGTAAAACATGAAGACACACATTCACACAAACACACACACATGCATAACAGATATGCACCAAACATGCAGTTTCACAGATATGAAAGCACCATCATGTTGCAGTGTATGTTAAAATGGTATACCGAGACTGGTCACGATGGTTCCCTTTCCGTCTCTGTTCCCATCAACATGCGTTTCATGTGTATGTTAAAATGGTATACCGAGACTGGTCACGATGGTTCCCTTTCCGTCTCTGTCTGTTCATATATTAGCGTATTTTTGCAAACTATCTTAAAATGGTGTACCAAGACTGGTCACGATGGTTCCCTTTCCCGTCTCTACCTATTCACATATACAACTTATTTTTGGTTCAAGGACACAGTCTCCATTACATCTTTACATCTCCCTTACATTATACAGAAAATCGGTTCTCTGTCGCCTGCCTGGGATTTTTTTCTTTCTTTTTTTGGTTCTTATTGGAAATTAAGCTGGTTCACTTCATTGTTACAAGTCCTCATACACGTGAGCGTGCTCGGACATTAAACCACAAAATTCAATAATAACATCATCATCATCATCAACAACAACAACAACAACATACCAAGCCCAACCTTTTCTTTCTTTGTCAGACTCTGTACCTCAGCCTATAAACTGAACATGATACCCTGGTCAATAGAAATGCTTTCTCTTTGCTGTCTACGGAGCACAGTTTACTTATTTTACTGGCTGATCATTAAGACAAAGCCATGTACAATAAAGTGTTTACAGTACACGTAAACACTTCAAAACACAAAGCCATGTACAATAAAGTGTTTACAGTACACGTAAACACTTCAACACATCCAAACCAAGCTTGCCTTTCAAAAGAGCGTCGTCCCGGTTGTGATCTAAGACCCGTCCAATTCTCTGATCAAGGCTTGTACTAGCCGGTCCTTCTGAAATGTGAAAACAAACAACAACAACATCAGGACAGGTCAAACCTAAGGCACTGGTCAGACTGTCAGGAGCAGTTCAAATCATAGAGATGATAACACACACACACACACACACACACACACACACACACACACACACACACACACACACACACACGCCACCACCACCACCACCACCACAACAACAAGGCTGTTTATGTAGTGCTGGACTGATTTTGTTCTGAGAGAAATCAGAGTGCTTTCATATCCCTGGACTTTCA
The DNA here is from genome assembly GCF_041734735.1 of Babylonia areolata. Lineage (NCBI taxonomy): Eukaryota > Metazoa > Mollusca > Gastropoda > Neogastropoda > Buccinidae > Babylonia > Babylonia areolata. The sequence goes on from NC_134896.1 coordinate 54,780,209, forward strand.
CAAGCACACATAACTGACACAGACTTGAGACTACAGAGGGGTGAAATGAAAAAAAAAATTGTTTTTAACTTAGAAATGCACGTTAATAGGTAGTAGAACTCAACTCTTCCCACCTGAACCTATGAATAATATGAACCTTGCCGGATAATGTTTTCTTGAGAATTAACTCTCTCCATACGAACGGCGAAAGAGACGACGTTAACAGCGTTTCACCCCAATTACCACCATCAAAATATTGCAAGCGGAAGGCTGAAGAGGTGAATGTTGACAACCACAATTCTGACGACGGAAGCTAAAGGTTGGGTCATTCAGACACCCACTGGACATCCGAAGGGTCTGTGTAGAGGAGAAGAGAGGACTGGCCGTACTGAGTGAGTTAAAAAAAAAAAAAAAAAATGCGAGAATGTCAGAGCTAAACAAAATATCACAGCATTAACACTCACCGTACGGACGACAAAAGAGGCGACGACGATGGTGTTTCACAGCTGCTGACATCATTAACATGTTGCGAGCGGAAAGTTCTCACACTAAAGAGGTGGATGCAAACAAAGAATGACGCAGTTCTAAACACGAAAGCTCTTGGCTCGGCCACTTAGACACCCACTGGACATCAGATGGGGTCGGGTCTCTGGGGCCTTGAGGGGGTGGGGGGCGTGGTGGGATGGGGGGAAAAGTGGCCGTCGCGAGTGAGTTAACAGAGACCAGTAAAGGAAAAAAGAACACCGTGAAGCTATGTCATCATGAATACATGCCATGATGTGACATTTGGCATCGCTGTCAATATTTCCTTTTTTTCTTGTTCTTTATTATTTGTTATTGTTCTTCATCTTATTATTACTATTATAAGTATTATCATATTGAAAAATAACCCTTGTATCTCAACAAATTAATGATTTTTTTTTTTCTCGATGATCATTGATGGACCAAATGTTTTGCTATGTGAATGCTGAATCACACTGATGTCGTGAAATGTCAAAATATAACCTTGTGTACAACTACAAGGGGAAAAAAAACAGAAGACCGTGAGACTATTAAAACCCAAAAAAAGGGAGCGGAAGTGACGTGCAGTGTCTGTGTGAGAGAAATATAAATATATACCTGACCACAGCCGTGCTTACCGTGGGAGACAAACTGTCCCTGGGCCACCATCTGCCCGCTGCGTCCCTCCTCAAACTGCACCTCAGCACTCAGTTGACAATCCGCCTCCACAATGTTGCCGCAGTCTGTGCAGACCTTCTCGTTGCGTTGTTCGTCCTCCACGATGTCCCGGGACCCACAGTTTGTACACACCACGTCAGCCATTGTTTGCAGGGGTCTGTTGAAAAGAGTGTGTGCACAGTAAGATTGAGTGTGGTGTGGTGTGTTTCTGTAAAGATAGCCGAAAATCAAAAGATGTGACGAGCTTTTGAATGCATACAGAATTTCCAAATTTTGGACTTTGGAAAGATGTATTGCATTGTATTGTATTACCCTTTTGACGTAACATAATTAATTTTCTCTGTGTGAAATTCGAGCTGCTCTGCCTCTGCCGTGGGAGAGCGCGTTGCCACAGTGAAAGTGCCATCCCTGTGTGTGTGTGTGTGTGTGTGTGTGTGTGTGTGTGTGTGTGTGTGTGGTGTGTGTGTGTGTGTTCTGCCTGCATGTACACACACACACACACACATATATATATATATATATATATATGTGTGTGTGTGTGTTTTCCTGTGGAAGTGAATTTTTCTACAGAATTTTGCCATGGTTACTGGGGAAAGATTCGAACCCGAGACCCTCAGATTGAAAGTCCAACGCTTTAACCACTCGGCTATTGTGCCTGTCAGCCAGTGCTTCACTGAGTCAGCAGGTATAACACGTGGGTCATTCAGTCGTCACTATCTCCACGTCTACAGATTTGACATCTGGGTTATCATCACCCCCTCACTGCCAGCCACCTCATCGCCACCACGCCCCCAACGCCAGGCCACTTGATGTTTGTTGCGGAAGAAGGCTTTCCCCCCCCCCCTCCCCCGTGTGCAGCATGCACTTAGCGCACGTAAAAGAACCCACGGCAACTAAAGGGTTGTTCCTGGCAAAATTCGCTGTTGTGTAGCGGGTAGATTCTGACATCCCATATCTGCATACATGTGCAGACCTGCTGGTGCCTTTATCAAGTTGCGCATACGCCTGCAGAAGATTTGTTTAAAAAATAAATGAATTAATAAACAAATAATAATAATAATGATAATAATAATAATAACAATAATGATGATAAATTAATATAGAAAAAAACACGCGGAATTTATAGATCCCTTAATTTGTGTCAGCGTTCTGCAGAAGATACTCAAGTT
>NC_134896.1:54785035-54790035 GCF_041734735.1 Babylonia areolata
CTAATTGAACCTTCAATACAACAAGTGATGAAAAGTTCTCTGTGTGGTCCAATCCTGAAAACAGCAGACAATCTAAACCTGAGAGGGGGCGGTGGGTGTGTGTGTGTGGGGGGGGGGGGGTGAGGGGGGGGGGAGACAGCGATAGATTATGCGAAGAATCTGTGCTCCACTTTTTTTGTGCTTTTTTTTTCATTCTTTATTTTTCTTTTTCTTTTTTTTTGGGGGGGGGGGGGGGGGGTGCGGGGGGGGGTTGTTTTGTTTTTTTGCATCAACCAACATGTGCGCACGTGTCAAATGAAAATGGAAATATCTGGGCTTGTTCCAATGTACGTCCCCGAAAACGGAGTACGGCTGCCTACACGGCGGGGTAAAAACAGTCATACACGTAAAAAGCCCACTCTTGTGCATGCAAGTGAACGCGGGAGTTGCAGCCCACGAACGAAGAAGAAGAAAGAAGTTCCAATGTACCTTTTATTTACCTGTGTGCTGTCTGGATCGGTGGCGAAGGCAGCATGGACTTGATTGAAACAGCCGGGTGTGGCTTGTGAATGGCGAGAGTCACCACTGTTTATATTTTTGTTTCCTCATTAACTCTCCTTGCCCCATTTGTTCTTTGATTTTGTGTTTGTACACTTCTCTGTGCAATTCTTGATTTGCAATTCTTGATGGGCGCAATAGCCGAATGGTTAAAGCGTTGGACTTTCAATCTGAGGGTCCCAGGTTCGAATCTCGGTGGAGCCTGGTGGGTAAAGGGTGGACGGATATTTCCGATCTCCCAGGTCAACGTTTTTGCAGACCTGCCAGTGCCTGAACCCCCTTCGTGTGTATACGCACGCAGAAGATCAAATACGCACGTTAAAAATCCTGTAATACATGTCAGCGTTCCGGTGGGTTATAGAAACACCGAAGAACATATCCAGCATGCACACCCCCGAAAACGGAGTATGGCTGCCTACATGGCGGGGTATATAATCAAAAACGGTCATACACGTAAAATGTGAAATTTTACATGTTTGTCAGAGTGTGAATGTGTGCGTGCCTGAAATCTGATTGAATGACACAGAAAACGAATGATGAGCGTCCAATGGCAGCCGTCAGTTGGTTCTACACAGGTAGGCAGCCTGCTGTGTAAATGACCCCGTGCTTGTAAAACGCTTAGAGCTTGGTTTCCGACCGAGGATAGGCGCTACATAAGTATCCATATCAAGCAATCAATCGACGGGCGCAATAGCCGAATGGTTAAAGCGTTGGACTTTCAATCTGACGGCGCCTGGTGGGTAAAGGGTGGAGATTTTTACGATCTCCCAGGTCAACATATGTGCAGACCTGCTAGTGCTAGTGCCTGAACCTCCTTAGTGTGTATACGCAAGCAGAAGATCAAATACGCACGTTAAAGATCCTGTAATCCATGTCAGCGTTCGGTGGGTTATGGAAACAAGAAAATACCCAGCATGCACACCCCCGAAAGCTGAGTATGGCTGCCTACATGGCGGGTTAAAAACGGTCATACACGTAAAAGCCCACTCGCGTATATACGAGTGAACGTGGGAGTTGCAGCTCACGAACGCAGAAGAAGAAGAAGAATCAATCAATCAATCATATGTCAAACGAAGTTCTTAACGAATTAGGAACTTACTTTCCTAAACCAATGCTTGGTTTGTGCCGTGTACCTTCACTTACTGAGTTGTGGGGCAGGAAGCTAAGTTCAGTTCAGTTCGGTTGCTCAAGGAGGCGTCACTGCGTTCGGGAAAACCCATACACGCTACACCACATCTGCAAAGCAGATGACTGACCAGCAGTGTAATCCAAGGTGCTTAGTCAGCCCTTGATGGAAAATTTATAATGATGATGATGATAGTAACAACAACAACAACAAAAACAATAATAATAATAATAATGATGATGATGATAATGATGATATTGAAATAAATCGACGAATAAATAGATAAAATGCAAACCAGTAAGTTGAATAAAATAAATAAGATAGATAGAGGAGTAAATTCATTGATTAATTAAACAAATAAGATAAATTAGCCAAGCAGAGATGGATATAAGGTCGATAACAATTCAGCTACGCAGAAATGGATTGTAGGTGTGTGTGCCTGTATCGATTTTAAACTGAGAGCAAGTCGTATTGTACTTGTCAAGTGTTTATTATAGACAGCGACAGAACGCCGGCGGAACGGCTAGCAAACGTAACTGGTTATGAAGAAACCTGTGAAGAATATGATATTGAAGAGAGAGGGGGGGAAAAAAACTGAGATAAGAATCGATACAAATATCAAAGACATTTCAGTTTACCTGTGAGGCGCTGAAACTGATCACTGACAACATGTGTGTGTTGTGTCCTCAGCGCCGCGTGTATAAGCACACTTTTGACAAGTATGTATAACCATACGGGCAACCTGCGGGCAACCTGCGAGACACGGGTGACCGGCAAAAAGTTTTCAAGGAACACCCGGGGAGTTGAGACAGCTGAGAATCCAGGCCTCTGGGGAAAGTCCACAATACAAGGGGCTGCTTCGCTGATTAGTCTTTGTACAGCCTGCTTTTCACCCACTCGTTTTACTAGTGTGCGTGCGCGCGCGGAGGCTGTCGTGCCGTGTGTGTGTGTATGTGTGTGTGTGTGTGTGTGCGTGCGTGCGTGTGTGTGTGTGTGTGTGTGTGTGTGTGTGTGTGTGTGTGTGTGTGTGTGTGTGTGTGTGCGCTTTTATTTATTTTTTTTATTAGTATTATTATCATTATTTATTTATTTTTAATTATATTAACATTATTTATCTATTTATTAAGTTAGTTAGTTAGTTATCTATTTTCTTTTTTCTTTTTTTCTTTTTTCTTTTTTTTTTCTTTTTTTTTGTGGTTTTGTTTTTTGTTTTTTTTTTTTTTTTTTTTTTTTTGTATAGTTGACTTCATCAAGTTTTTGCGCCTTATACATAGTAGTAGTAGTAGTAGTAGTAGTTCTTTTTTATGTTTTTTTCTTTTTTTTCTTTTTTCTTTTTTCAAAGCCTGACTAAGCGCGTTGGGTTACGCTGCTGGTCAGGCATCTGCTTGGCAGATGTGGTGTAGCGTATATGGATTTTTCCGAACGCAGTGACGCCTCCTTGAGCTACTGAAAACTGAAACTAAAAAAACAGTGTGTGCGCGGTGTGTGTGAAGCTGAAGAACTGTATGCTTGAAATGATAACTGTCAGTTAGGTTAAAGGTCCCTCAGCCTTTAACGGCCATCAGGGCGGTGAATTCAGTATCCTATCCACTGTACTGTTATGTGTCCAGGCCTAGGCCTTCCACCGTTTTAACCCAACAGGACAGGCGCAATAGCAGAGTGCCGGTTAATTCTCTCCATACGAACGGCGAAAGAGACGACGTTAACAGCGCTTCACCCCAGTTACCATCATCAAAATATTGCAAGTGGAAGGCTCTTATACTGAAGAGGTGAATGTTGACAAAGAATACCACAATTCTGACGACGGAAGCTAAAGGTTGGGTCATTGAGACACCCACTGGACATCCGAGGGGTCTGTGTAGAGGAGAAGAGAGGACTAGCCGAACTGAGTGAGTTAAAGCGTACGACTTTCAATCCGAACGGTCCTGGGTTCGATTGAATCTCGGTAACGGCGCCCGGTGGGTAATGGGTCTAGTGGAGATTTTTCGATCACCCAGGCCAACATATGTTGCAGACCTGCTTGTGCCTGAACCCCCCTTCGTGTGTATACGCAAGCAGAAGATCAAATTTACCTCACTCTCCACCCGGATGAGAATATGTTGGATTCTTCTTCTACTTCTGCGTTCGTGGGCTGCAACTCCCACGTGCACTCGTATGCATGTACACGAGTGGGCTTTTACGTGTATGGCCGTTTTTTACCCCGCCATGTATGCCGGCAACCATACTCCGTTTTCGGGGGGGTGCATGCTGAGTATTTTCTTGTTTCCATCACCCGCCGAACGCTGACATGGATTACAGGATCTTTAACTGCCGTGACGTGCGTAGTTTGATCTTCTGCTTGCGTGCCAGTGTACACACGAAGGGGGTTCAGGTACAAGTAGGTCATCACATCAATTATATTGACCTGGGAGATAGGAAAAAATCTCCACCCTTTACCCACCAGGCGTCGTTACCTAGATTCGAACCCGTGGCCCTAAAATTGAGAGTCCAATACTTTAACCACTCGGCTATTGCGCCCCATCAAAGTCAAAGTTATAAAAAATAAATAAATAAATTTAAATATAAAAAAAAATTAATAAAGCAGTACTTTTGTTGCTCATTCAGGTACCTTCATGAAATATAATTGAATAAGCAACAAGTACTTTTTTTTCTGTCTTGCTTCTTTCTTCTTTTTCTTCTTCTTCTTCTTCTTCTTCTTCTTCTTCTTCTTCTTTTCTTTCTTTTTTTTTCTTCTTTTCTTTTCTGTCTTTTTTCACATCGAGCCATGTGAAAGAAAGAAAGACAGAAAGAAAGAAAAATGTGAAATGCAAACCTAGCTCTACATAAATACATATTCACAATATTCGTCTGATAATCAGTGAGATAATCAACTATGTCTGTTTCACACACATAATTATATACAAACACACAGCATGATGCAAACACCACACCCACCCTATTTCATACCCCCCCCCTCAACCCCCCCTTCGGAACAACAGAAACACATTTCCAATAATACAGAAAACATTTCACAAGAAACAAACTAAGAGTGGTAGACTAGTTGCTACAAATTAGTATTACTGCTCGTGTTTCATAGAGTAAATAAGTTAATTTCATAGAGTTTCATAATACTTTTTTTTGCATTCGTTACCATGCAGTTGTTTCGCTTGTTAGTTTAGCGACCGACTTCTCTTTTACGAAGTCCTTTAAGTAGCTTTCTGTAATTGTACCCACCCCCCACCCCCCTCCCCACAATTTACCACTCAGTGATTACTTCCCCTGCCTCCTCTCACTAAACGATAACTCTCAAATGTAAAAAAAAAAAAAAAATCGATACTCTGAACAAAATGTCTACAAT
>NC_134896.1:54792535-54830035 GCF_041734735.1 Babylonia areolata
GATGGCATTGGACAGAACAATTCAACAAATCATTCTAAAAATGGATTTGAATTAATGGATAAAGAGCTGTACAAAATCATGGCTTTGTTTTAAGCAAAAGGGGAAAACAAATTCCAAGAGCAACTGGAGAGTAGATACCTTTACATAATTACAAAATACTGAGCTCACAGACACAATGGCTTTGCCATGGAGTAGGGGGGGAGGGGGGGATGGAGGCTGGGGGTGATTGTAAATCACTAAAACAGTTTATTAACCAACACTGCAGCAAGAACCTACTCGTACTGCCCAGACCTTTCAATTTATACCGCATGTCAGCAGCGCTTAGGTTTTGATCATACCTTAGGAACTTTGTACACATTTTAACCTATAATTCTACACCTTATTACAAATACAACCCTTTGTTCTCAGCGAGGTGATAAGCAACATGAAATAAGAATTTCCTAGATTTGATTTTAATAGAATCAAAGAAGCTATTGAATCAATAGCATGTATTCTTTCTTTCTTTCTTTTTGTTTTTATTGCTGATTTTTTTGGGTCAAAATTAGCATACTATATTATTTAATGTGTATAATTTGTGTGCAAACATTTGATTATTTAGTGGCTGTAATCTGCTGGAGACAAGATAACCTCCTGTGTTTGTGACATTGTCCAAACAATATTTAAGGAGGCCCCCTAACTGTTCTACAGTTCTATCACTCAGTGACAGTGACATAAATGTTGTGTATGTGGGATCATGGCTGTTTTTGACTCACTTGTTTGTTGTTGTCGTCTTTCTAATTGTGAAATTTTTTTTTTTTTTTTTTTTTTTTTTGCTGCCCCATCATCTGCACTGTTTTCAGTGGCATTACTCCCATGCCGCTCATTTAGATTCCTCCATACACGGCCACACCTGGGTTCGTCCGTCACAGTTCCAGCATCGGCAGTCTGCAGGGAACCATCAATGTTAGGTCGCCAGGAGGCCACACACCAGAGGAGACCCTGCACTGCTGCTGAGTCACTTCGGTGGTGTTGGGACACCACCTACTGAGCCCCCTACTAACGACAATAATGGCTTAGTCGCGGAGCCAGACTGAGTGAGCGTCCCCTCCAGAGTGGAGACCGTCACCACGTCCCACAAATAACAGTCCCCCCATGAATCTGCCGACACTGAAGAAACTGTCAGGACTCACCCCAAGCATGGAAGTGGAGGGGTATCGAAACTGAGGTCACCATGAGAGCAGGGCATGAAAGGCCACAGACTTTGAGACTGTTTTGTTTATATTGATGATGATAGAGAAGGAGGAGGAGGATGACGATGTTGCTATGGAGGTCCATTTTGGTTTGGGACTGCGTGACAAGGCTGTACTCTACGCTTCCTGTCATAATGATATCCCGGCGTTAACCAGGCCTGAGAGATACAGACACTTGAAATGTTGGTCAGGTAATTAGAGCAACACACCCAGAGACGCATCCTTGAAGTGGATGACACTCGACTGTGTGGTCCCAGTCTCCCCATTTAAGCCCACAGCACGCTCAGCTCTGGGTAGGAGCTGGCCACGGGCAGAAAAACCCACCTCCACCTCCACTGGGATTCGAACCCGCGTCCTCCCAGCCGTCAGTCCGCGATCGCTAATTATTTCATTTTCTTTGTAGTTCATTATCATTTACCTTATTACCATAATAAAGAATGCTAGTGGTTTCAGTAATTTGAATAAAGCACACCAGTCATACATGATACAATGTACTAATTGTTTCTTCAGTGGATGTGGGAACTTGCAGATTTCACTGTTTTCAGAACCATACACTTTATTAGATCATGATTAAGAAAATGCCTGACTTGTTTTGGGTTTTCTTTTGTTGGTTTGTTCTAGATGTAAATTGGTAAAATTAGACTTGACCTAGCAGGCATATTTATTTCATACATATTTTCGTATCTTTTAGTTTTGATGTGGTGAACTAAGGTGATGGAATAAATGTTTCGTTGCAGGTGAAAGGATGTTAGATGCGTAGAGGACAAAAGCGGAAACTGCACAGCAAGATGGCAGAAGGGCAGGAAATGGGTGTGGTGAACGGTGATGTCCATCGTATGGACGAACGACCGGAGCATGGCATGAAGATCTTACAAGGGCTTAGCAAACTTAAAACGGATCATGTTTTATGTGACGTCACGCTTATTGCTGAAGGTATTTGTTTTTATTTACGACTATAAATTTTAAAACATAAGTTGTAAACTTGTAGCCAGATGATTATAGGGGTAATGGCCAACACTTTTGGATATCAAGAGCATACCTCAAAATAACATTTTACTTAGATTTTACAATTTTTTTCCCAATGATGTTTCTGTCTTTCCACACGTCATCTATTTTTCCCAATGTATAGAACAATATCAGTCTGTAAAGTATATTTACAAGAAAATGAGTTTTACAGACTCAGAGTTCTTCAGAGTGCATGCTCTGGTCATCGATCATTGCATGGCATTGTATGATTGTGTCATGTAGGTAGCAGTGAAATAATCTCAGTTAAATATGCCACCATTTATTTTTCATGACCACCCATTTTTACAGTGAAGCATAAATCACTGTTATCAGCAGTGTGGAGCATCAGTGATGGTTTGAATATTAAATATCATAATTCATATTGCTATTATTAGACATAATGATGAAGGACTAAGGAGTCAGACAACTAGACCATAATCACCTTGCCCTTTGCTTTGATTTTCCAGGAATAATGAATATTTGGAGGTGTTTACTCTGCTTTTGAACAATTTTACAGGTGGTTTCCAGTTGTTTTTCTTGTTTTTAAGAAATGTACATCATTTATAATACTTTATAAGGTACAGCTGTATGAATGTTAGTGATGATAGTCACACATGCATGTTGAGGTGTGTAATGAGAATGACTGCATGCGTGTGTACATATTGTATTGTATTGTATTGTATCACTCTTTTTTGTCACAACAGATTTATCTGTATGAAATTCGGTGCTGCTTTCCCCAGGGAGAGTGTGACACTGTAGAAAGAGTGCATCCCATTTTTTGTTATTTTTTCCTGCCTGCAGTTTTATATATTTTTTCCTATCGAAGTTTTTTCTACAGAATTTGGCAACTGCAAGGGACAACCCTTTTGTTGCCATAGTGCAACCCTTTTGTTGCTGTAGGTTCTTTTAAGTGTGCTAAGTACATGCTGCACATGGGACCTCAGTTTATCGTCTCCTCCGAATGACTAGCATCCAGACCACCATTCAAGATCTAGTGGAGGGGGAGAAAAAGATTCCCTCGCTTTCTAGGCAGACATGTTACCTCAAGGCCGTCACTCCACTCCGTGTTCCAGGGAATCGGTTTGCAGCACATCGGGTCATCCTGGCTTCTTGCTCTGACTACTTCCGCTCCATGTTCACAAGCGGGATGCGGGAGAGCAACCAGAAGGAGATAGAGCTGAAGGGGATCACAGCAAAAGGCCTGGAGAAGACCCTGGAGGTGATCTACACCTCCACCACCACCCTGGACGGAGACGACATCTTTGACGTCATCGCTGCCGCCACCCACCTGCAGGTCACGCCCGTCATTGAGTTCTGCGAGCGCAACTTCCTCAGCGGCATGACCACCTCCAACTTCTATGACTTCATCAACACGGCCAAGCTGTACAGCATGAACAACGCCCTCAAGCAGATTGACGTGTTCATCGCCAAGAACCTCATGCACATCGCCAAAGAAGGTACATGCCTCATGTTCTTTCTGGTCTCTCCTTTAGGGGTTGTTGTGCCAGAGAAGGTACATGCCTCATGTTCTTTCCTGTCTCTCCTTTAGGGGTTGTTGTGCCACAGAAGGTACATGCCTCATGTTCTTTCTTGTCTCTCCTTTAGGGGTGGTTGTGCCGAAGAAGGTACATGCCTCATGTTCTTTGTCTCTCCTTTAGGGGTTGTTGTGCCACAGAAGGTACATGCCTCATGTTCTGTCCTGTCTCTCCTTTAGGGGTTGTTGTGCCAAAGAAGGTACATGCCTCATGTTCTTTCCTGTCTCTCCTTTAGGGGTTGTTGTGCCAGAGAAGGTACATGCCTCATGTTCTTTCCTGTCTCTCCTTTAGGGGTTGTTGTGCCAAAGAAGGTACATGCCTCGTGTTCTTGTCTCTCCTTTAGGGGTTGTTGTGCCAGAGAAGGTACATGCCTCATGTTCTTCCCTGTCTCTCCTTTAGGGGTGGTTGTGCCGAAGAAGGTACATGCCTCATGTTCTTTGTCTCTCCTTTAGGGGTTGTTGTGCCACAGAAGGTACATGCCTCATGTTCTGTCCTGTCTCTCCTTTAGGGGTTGTTGTGCCACAGAAGGTACATGCCTCATGTTCTTTCCTGTCTCTCCTTTAGGGGTGGTTGTGCCGAAGAAGGTACATGCCTCATGTTCTTTGTCTCTCCTTTAGGGGTTGTTGTGCCACAGAAGGTACATGCCTCATGTTCTGTCCTGTCTCTCCTTTAGGGGTTGTTGTGCCAGAGAAGGTACATGCCTCGTGTTCTTTCCTGTCTCTCCTTTAGGGGTTGTTGTGCCAGAGAAGGTACATGCCTCATGTTCTTGTCTCTCCTTTAGGGGTGGTTGTGCCGAAGAAGGTACATGCCTCATGTTCTTTGTCTCTCCTTTAGGGGTTGTTGTGCCACAGAAGGTACATGCCTCATGTTCTTTCTTGTCTCTCTAGGGGTTGTTGTGCCAAAGAAGGTACATGCCTCATGTTCTTTCTTGTCTCTCCTTTAGGGGTTGTTGTGCCAGAGAAGGTACATGCCTCATGTTCTTTCCTGTCTCTCCTTTAGGGGTTGTTGTGCCAGAGAAGGTACATGCCTCATGTTCTTTCCTGTCTCTCCTTTAGGGGTTGTTGTGCCAAAGAAGGTACATGCCTCATGTTCTTTCTTGTCTCTCTAGGGGTTGTTGTGCCAAAGAAGGTACATGCCTCATGTTCTTTCTTGTCTCTCCTTTAGGGGTTGTTGTGCCAGAGAAGGTACATGCCTCATGTTCTGTCCTGTCTCTCCTTTAGGGGTTGTTGTGCCAGAGAAGGTACATGCCTCATGTTCTTTCCTGTCTCTCCTTTAGGGGTTGTTGTGCCAAAAAAGGTACATGCCTCATGTTCTTTCTTGTCTCTCCTTTAGGGGTTGTTGTGCCAAAAAAGGTACATGCCTCATGTTCTTTCTTGTCTCTCCTTTAGGGGTTGTTGTGCCAAAGAAGGTACATGCCTCGTGTTCTTGTCTCTCCTTTAGGGGTTGTTGTGCCAAAGAAGGTACATGCCTCATGTTCTTTCTTGTCTCTCCTTTAGGGGTTGTTGTGCCAAAAAAGGTACATGCCTCATGTTCTTTGTCTCTCCTTTAGGGGTTGTTGTGCCAAAAAAGGTACATGCCTCATGTTCTTTCTTGTTTTTCCTTTTGGGGTTATGTTGGTCGCAGGTGCAGAAGTGTTCCCAAGGGTTCCCTTTGTCGGTGAGTGGTGTGACTGAGCACTGTTTTTCATGTGGATGTACTTATGTCAGTTTGATTTTCAGTGGACATCAGTCTGTGGAAAGAATTCAGTTTCGAAACATTTAATTTGATTTTAAAGATTTAAAAAACCTAAGAAACAACCACATGAAGTGTTAAGAAAACACAAGAAGACATGACCGATGGTTATGGATAATGTCACTGTGATAGTGTTCAGTAGTGCCTACTCTGATTCAGCGTATACAGGACACCCCTGACAAAGCCCTATCATGATGACATGTATTACTCAGCCTCCTTCAGAATGGAGACTGCCACCACAACCCTTCAGCAGTAGTTCTCCCTTGTGGACACCAGAGACACTTGTGGACACATATTCAGCGCAGGCACAGAACTTTGAAAGTGGAGGGCAGCTCAGAACTGAGGTCACCCTGTCAGCAGTGCATGAAAGGCCTCAAGAGTATGGGGTATTTTTAGTTTTTGTGACAGTGATAATGACAAATCTGTTGCGGAGATCCTTTATTGACTCACTTGTGTAAACAAAGTGAGTCTATGTTTTAACCCGGTGTTCGGTTGTCTGTGTGTGTGTGTGTGTCTGTGTGTCCGTGGTAAACTTTAACACTGACATTTTCTCTGCAAATACTTTGTCAGTTGACACCAAATTTGGCATAAAAATAGGAAAAATTCAGTTCTTTCCAGTCATCTTGTTTAAAACAATATTGCACCTCTGGGATGGGCACAAAAAAATAAAGAATGAAGCCTAATTATATGCAAACTGCATTTACTGTTATATTTATATTTTTTGGTATTCTCTAAACTTGGCACTTTGACCTCTTATTCTGACACAACACCAAGAGGAGTCATTATTATCATTTTATGTTCAAACAGGAACTTCTTTTGCTAAGCATGGAATTTTTATTTATTTTGCAAACTGTTTGGTGCAGATAGTAAAAAGGGGAAATTACTCTGTAATTAATGCTAGGGGACTTAATTTATCACAAGTGAGTCTTGAAGGCCTTGCCTCTCTTGTTAGTTTTTTTGATAGTGATAATGACAAATCTGTTGCGGAGATCCTTTATTTATTTATAGGTTTTGGACAGTCTGACAAGGTTGTACATCCTTTCATAATATATTGCAGCTGTGATCAGGCCTGAGAGGTACAGTACTTGTAGAGCGGGTCAAGAAATTTGAGCAGCACTCACAAAGATGCATCTCTGAAATGGCTGTGTGGAGCCGGTCTTCCTATTTTAGATCATAGCACTCGACTCTGGATAGGAGGGCCATGGGTCCAAAAGTCCCATACTGATACGCCCTCCCACTGTCCCAGTCGTAAGTCTGTAATGGTAAAAACTTTCTCACAGTGGGTTGGGTTTTCATGAAGATTTTGTTAGGCTTTATAGAAAAATAATGTGTATACATATTCTGTCTTAATCCCTTTTTGAGGTAATGAAACAAAACTTGAAACATCATGAGTTTTATACAATATGGAAGTTCTTTTCAACTGATAATATTTCATGTACATTTGTACATATTTGTACACATCTTGTCATTTAGTGTGTTTTTCCTTGCACTGTTGCCCAGGCACGTTAAACCTGCTGACATACATTTGTACACACCATGTCATTTAGTGTATTTTCCCCCTGCACTGTTGCCCAGGCACGTTACACCTGCTGACGTACATTTGTACACACCATGTCATTTAGTGTATTTTCCCCCTGCACTGTTGCCCAGGCACATTACACCTGCTGACGTACATTTGTACACACCATGTCATTTAGTGTATTTTCCCCCTGCACTGTTGCCCAGGCACATTACACCTGCTGACGTACATTTGTACACACCATGTCATTTAGTGTATTTTCCCCCTGTACTGTTGCCCAGGCACGTTACACCTGCTGACGTACATTTGTACACACCATGTCATTTAGTGTATTTTCCCCATGCACTGTTGCCCAGGCACGTTACACCTGCTGACGTACGACCAGATGTGGAACTGCCTGAACAGCGAGAAGCTGTGCCTGCGGGAGATCGACATCTTCCACATCACGTGGGAGTGGCTGCGGCAGGACACGGGCATGGGGGAGCACGCCCCGGCCCTCATGCGCCTGATCCGCTTCCCCCTGATCAGCCCTGCGGACCTGGTGCACCACGTGCAGCGCGTGGACCTCATGATGTCCAACCCCGAGCTGCGGCAGATGGTGCTGGCCGCCCTCAATTACCACGTCGTGCCCCACTCCCAGCCCCTCCTCACCCTCCCCTCCACCCGCCTCCGCTCCTACCTCACCCGTCTGGTCAGCGTGGGCGGGCGGGAGATCCACCCCTACCCCTGTCTTCACGACGAGATCCTGGTGTTTGACGCCAAGATCACCTCCAACAGCTTGCTGAACCGCCAGGAGATCGCCGCCCTGCCCTCTGCACTCAGCCACATGCAGGTGCTGGTCTTCAACAACTTCCTGTACGTGCTTGGCGGGTGCACCACCCAGTGTGCCCATGGCGAGTCCGCCGTGAACTCTGTGCTGCGCTACGACCCCCGCTTTGACAGTTGGTTCCAGGTGTGCCCCATGATGAACAAGCGGGCGTATTTCTTCGCCGGTGCCCTCAACGACAAGATCTACGCGGTGGGGGGCAAGTTCAAGGATGGCAGCCTGGCCACGGCAGAGTGCTACGACCCAGCCTCCAACACGTGGGACCTGATTGCGTCTATGCCCATGTCCTATCACGCCCACGCCGGGGCCGTGTACGGCAACTACATCTACATCTCCGGAGGCTACAGCGGCAACCACTTCACGCCAGACATGCAGCGCTACGACCCAATCACTAACCAGTGGGAGGACATGGCTGCCATGCTGACGCCACGCGGATGGCATGTCATGTGCGCCACGCACGACAAACTTTTTGTTTTTGGGGGCTGCAATCTCAACGTCAACCAGCAGGCGCAGCCAGAGATGCAGTCGGAGTGCTATGACCCCTCCACGGACCAGTGGACCATCATTGCTCCTCTGTCGGTGTCACACAAAGAGGCGTCGTGCGTGGTGTACAATGACAATATCTACGTGCTGGGTGGCTACAATGTGCAGACCAAAACAGGACAGAAGCTGGTCTCCAAGTATGACATTTACACCGGCATCTGGGAGACGGTGGGGGCCTTGCCTCGCAGTCTGACTGGAGTGGGTTACTGCACATTCAAGTTGCCCTGTTACAACCCCGATGATAAAGATTGATACTTCTCTAGCCTAGCGTGTGGATATATCTCCTTTTTTTAACTGCCCGGACACCATTTGTTATTATTAACACCACTCTTGACAAGCAGAAGTGAGCGTTGGCAGTGTCCATGGCCGTAGAAGCAGTGATGTGTGGTTGTACACCAGTTGTGTGGTGATATACTGTGTGTGTGTGGTGGGGGGGGGGGAGGTAATCATTACTCGTTCCAGGAGATCGTTCACCAGCCTCTTGCATGATAGCGTTGTGCACAAAGCCGGAACCTAGGTCCGGGGGCCCAGAGAGTGTGGGCTGCTGTGAAGCCATGACCTGCAGTGTGTACCACTGCTCTGACTGTCCAGGAGCGTGGGGGGTGGGGGGGGGGGGGGAGGATAGGGTGGGGGGACCCAGACTCAGGATCCAAGTCGTGCTGAGCGTGCCAGCGCTGCCTGTTTGTGGGGTGGTGGGGGCAGGCCACCTCAGCACAATGTTGAGCCAGTACCTACACACAGTGACCATGTCCACCTCTCCCGTGTCTTGCCCCCCCCACCCCCAACCCCCCAACTCCCCCCAAGTCCTCACACACTGACGCTGAACTCCGCGTGCAGGCAGCCTTCCAGGAGTCAGTCAGGACAATGAGGAAAAAAAACAACTGACTGCAGACCCTCTGCTCCTCACCTCTGCGGGAGAACAGGCCGGTCTGGACAGGTGAACAGTCCTCTGAAATCACACTTTGTGAATGGACATTTAATAAAAAACACACAGTTCAACACACAAGTGAACGGTACATCATATCGTACATGCTGGTCAGGCACAGCATCGCGAGCTCACTGCACACACGTGCATGCACACACACACAAAGATCACTGTCCTGATTGCTGTAAAAGGCCATTGGACCTTTAACTTAACCTTAATCAGATATTTCATACAGTTCTTTAGCTTCACACACACACACATGCACAGTCATACACACAGAGTGTAGACCTATCCATGCTGTCGACAGAGTGTCAAGTCAAGCCATCTCCATTGTACCTCTTCACCATCAAGAAGGATTCATGGGCTGCAGACCTAGAAATGATTTCATGTTCTGTTTTGTTCAGGTTCTGAATAATTAGGTTCAGAAGACAGGAGAGCTGAAAATGTAAAACAAACTGTTAGTCACTGACACACCATTCTGAACAACAAAGAAAAGTTTGGAGCACAGCTGTTACAGTGTTAGGATCAGATTGCCAGTTGTACTCTTTTCAGGTATTTTGTTTTTGTTTGTTAAACAGTATTCCCAGCTGTTGTACTGGTTGAACATATAAGTAAAACGAAAGATGAATAAAGAAAACTTTGTACTTGCAGCACAGCTGTCACTGTCAGGAACAGATTGGCTTCTGTCCGGTTTCATCTTTGTTCCCAGCTGTTGCTTGTACTGGGGTGAGTGGTTGTTTTCATGAACGCCGCAGCCTCTTGAGATCACACGATATGCAGTGTAAAACCTGTACACGTTGAAGTGTTTGTTTATCACGATCAGTGTTGCAAAGAGTGATAACTGTGTTATTCAGGAGTGAAGAAGACAGGATTGTTTGCAGTTGTTTGTGTTTTTTTACAGGTCTCTTATGTACAGAACTCATAGCACTTGATAGATAATGTAAGATGTCAGATTTTCATGTGACATTGTCAGTGTCTTTGGGAGGAAGGGGGGGGGGGGAACAAACGAAAAAACCTGTTCGGTTAGATAGTTCAGGACGTAGAAAAATATGTGTGAAGTTGGTGAAAGTTCAGGATCCATGAAAAAGTGTGAACTCAGCACTGACACCATGTTCAATGTAAGTGAGCATAAAGTGCACAGTCTTAGCCCCTCTCCAGAATCACATAGTGACACTGATGTACACAAACCACACACTCATTACACAAGTACATTCAAAGCAGTAATTTATAACGAATCAAGGAAAACTGATGTTTGAATAAAAAAAAAAGAAGAAAAAAAAAGAAAGCGCTGGGTCCTTTGGTAAACTGAAAGTGCCAGATTTCTAAAAGAAGGCTGGGGTATGGTAGTGGTATGAAACTTCAGAAATAATAATGTCACTGTCCAGTTGATTTCCAATGGCAAGTAGAAGCTGTAAAGTGATTGAATATATAGTTCTGCAGAAAAATGATGGCGTGAGATGGAGTGTATGAATGGGGGAAGACTGGTGTTGATAGACCGTGATCAAACTTCAGAGTGAGTTTCGTTAATTTTTGTGTTATGTAAGCAGCAGAAGTTTGCAATGCATTCTTATATATATATATCCCCAGGCAACTAGTGCATGGTGTGAAGGATTTATAAATATGATATTTAAATGTATAGGCAAAGTGTGGTCAGACCTACAATGTACATATGTGGATGAGAACATGGGTTTCTTTGTTTTGAAGCTTTGGTCTCTTTGTAAAATTCTCAAAAACGACACTGAAAGTGACAAAAGAAGATTGTACGTTGATACGCACTGCTTGTACTTACAGCGTCTTGCTGTGTACACTGTACCTGCCAGTTTCACTGTAAACTTGTGTCAACTGTAAAGGTATTCACACAAAGGAAAGGTTTATTAAATGTGTGCAGTGTCTTTGAAACCACAGACATGAGTCAGACTCTTTCTTAGAAGTTTTAATACTTTAATACACCCTGTCTGGTCTCTCTTTCAAGAAGATATTGTAGCTAAAAGGTGTGTGCTGTATCACTATCAGTGTATTTGCAGACAAGATTATGTGGTTGCACAATATAATTGTTTTCACTGCGAAGACATTGAATTTGATAGATGTACATTCATTTATGGAGAAATTATATACGTTTCACACTGAAGAAATGAAGACATTTAATTTTTAGCTCTTACCAGAATACAAGTGTGCCTGAAGAATGGGTTATAAATCAAAGTGAATGTTAAAGCGGTTGAGCTGTGCTAAACTTGTACGTTGTAGTCTAACTGAACTCTGTGAGACTTTTAATCGTCATTTTATGCAGTTAAATCCTGCAAACAAAATTCATTTTGAAGAAAAGCAGTAAATTCACCTTCTGTAGAATCTAGAGCAGTTCTCCTCTTCTTCCTGAACTCGGTGAAGAGTTATTGGGGTGCAATACAGAACTGTTTTCCAGACTTTTCTATTCCTCCATGTCTGTACAGTGGTGCGCTTGGGGCCCTGTCCATTTTGCGATGGACTTTTTGGCTTCAGCTGGTTGAGAAGAGAGAGAGAGAGAGTTGACTGGTGAAACATTGAATACAAACTTTGATACGCATGTCTCTTTTCCTTTATTTGTTTGAAATATATATATACGCAGGGAAACCTTATGAAATAATTCTCCCCTTTTTTCTTTTTTTTTCACAGATAAGTTTGAAATTGACCAAACACAAACATAGTACATGAGCACAGAACAGGTATGTCAAAATTAAATTTAGGGTTGGGATGTAAATAAACTTGTAACTTGCTGAAGCATGTTACGCATGTTCTTCACCTTAAAAATGAATTGTGGTCCTTCCAGTTGAAAAATTTATTGGGATTATTTATTTTCAGTGACTTGGTACTAGAGTTGGTTGGGGTTTTTTTCTGGTTTTTTTCCCTACATAACAATAACATGTCTAGTGATATTAAAATTAAATGGATAATACCAGTAAGATTCTGTCCCTCAGTGTTTTATTTACAAGATAAAATTATTTGCATACCTACTTATTTACTCAGTTCAATATTTATTTACGACTCCATCGCAGTACTGTTTGTTTGGCTTAGTGCAGTGAGGACGAACAGACCAGGACAAACTACAACCCTGAATCGCATCAAGCTGTCTTGATGATGCTTTCAGTGTGTTTCTTCTTCTTCTTCTTCTTAAAACAACTGTTCACTGATTCAGTTATTAAAACCAGAGCAAAAGGTACAAGGGACAGGGAGAGACAGAGAGAGAGAGAGAGAATTTGGGTTGTGAATGAGAGTGCCCTTAACAAAGTGATTTTTTTTCTGTGGGGAGTGTTTGTTTCTCAGGCGAGGGAAATCAACATTTATGTTCATTGCCTCATCGTGGTCCTAGTGAGAACGTAATTATTTGTTTGGTTTTTGTTTGTTGACACTGCGATCCAGACAGGTGGTATGTGAGGGAGGAACGTGTTGAACTGTGTGACCATGCCATGGTGTGTGTGTGGAGGTGGGTGGGTGAGTGGGTGGCAGAGACAGTGATGATGAAGACAGTGGGGGTATGGGGGGGGGGGGGGGGCCAGAGAGTGATAATGAAGACAGTAGGGGGGGGGGGGGGGGGGAGCAATAGTGATAATGAAGACTGGGGGGAAGGGGGGGGGCAGAGATAGTGATGATGAAGACAGTGGGGGGGGGGGGGGGGGGGGCAGAGACAGTGATGTGATGATGAAGACAGTGGGGGGGGGGGGGGGCGGGGGGGGGGGGGCAGAGACAGTGATGTGATGATGAAGACAGTAGGGGGGTGGGGGGGGGCAGAGATAGTGATGATGAAGACAAGGGGGGTGGGGGGGGCAGAGACAGTGATGATGAAGACAGTGTGTGTGTGTGGTGGGGGGGGGGCAGAGATAGTGGTGATGAAGACAGTGTGTGTGTGTGGTGGGGGGGGGGGGCAGAGATAGTGGTGATGAAGACAGTGGGGGGGGAGGGGGCAGAGACAGTGATGTGATGATGAAGACAGTAGGGGGGGAGGGGGGCAGAGATAGTGATGATGAAGACAGTGGGGGGGGGGGGGGGGCAGAGACAGTGATGTGATGATGAAGACAGTAGGGGGGGAGGGGTGCAGAGATAGTGATGATGAAGACAGTGGGGGGGGGGGGGGGGGGGGCAGAGACAGTGATGTGATGATGAAGACAGTAGGGGGGGGAGAGGTGCAGAGATAGTGATGATGAAGACAGTGGGGGGGGAGGGGGGCAGAGACAGTGATGATGAAGACAGTGGGGAGGAGGGGTGCAGAGATAGTGATGATGAAGACAGTAGGGGGGGAGGGGGGCAGAGATAGTGATAATGAAGACAGTGGGGGGGGGGGGGGGGCAGAGACAGTGATGTGATGATGAAGACAGTAGGGGGGGAGGGGGGCAGAGATAGTGATGATGAAGACAGGGGGGGGGGGGGGGGGGGCAGAGACAGTGATGTGATGATGAAGACAGTAGGGGGGGAGGGGGGAAGAGATAGTGATGATGAAGACAGTGGGGGGGGGGGGGGGGGGGCAGAGACAGTGATGTGATGATGAAGACAGTAGGGGGGGAGGGGTGCAGAGATAGTGATGATGAAGACAGTGGGGGGGAGGGGGGCAGAGATAGTGATGATGAAGACAGTGGGGGGGAGGGGTGCAGAGATAGTGATGATGAAGACAGTAGGGGGGAGGGGGGCAGAGATAGTGATGATGAAGACAGTGGGGGGGAGGGGTGCAGAGATAGTGATGATGAAGACAGTGTGGGGGGGGGGGGGGGGGGCAGAGACTGTGATGATGAAGACAGTAGGGGGGGAGGGGTGCAGAGATAGTGATGATGAAGACAGGGGGGGGGGGGGGGGCAGAGACAGTGATGTGATGATGAAGACAGTAGGGGGGGAGGGGTGCAGAGATAGTGATGATGAAGACAGTGGGGGGGAGGGGTGCAGAGATAGTGATGATGAAGACAGTGGGGGGGAGGGGTGCAGAGATAGTGATGATGAAGACAGTGGGGGGGAAGGGTGCAGAGATAGTGATGATGAAGACAGTGGGGGGGGAGAGGGGTGCAGAGATAGTGATGATGAAGACAGTGGGGGGCGGGGGGGGGGGGGGGGCAGAGACTGTGATGATGAAGACAGTAGGGGGGGAGGGGGGCAGAGATAGTGATGATGAAGACAGGGGGGGGTGGCAGAGATAGTGATGATGAAGACAGTAGGGGGGGAGGGGTACAGAGATAGTGATGATGAAGACAGTTGGGGGGGGGGGGGGGGGCAGAGACAGTGATGTGATGATGAAGACAGTGGGGGAGCGATAGTGATAATGAAGACAGGGGGGGGGGGGTGTGCAGAGATAGTGATGATGAAGACAGTGGGGGGGAGGGGTGCAGAGATAGTGATGATGAAGACAGTGGGGGGAGGGGGGCAGAGATAGTGATGTGATGATGAAGACAGTAGGGGGGGGGGGGGGGCAGAGACAGTGATGTGATGATGAAGACAGTAGGGGGGGGGGGGGCAGAGACAGTGATGATGAAGACAGTGGGGGGGAGGGGGGCAGAGATAGTGATGATGAAAACAGTGGGGGGGAGGGGGGCAGAGATAGTGATGATGAAGACAGTGGGGGGGAGGGGTGCAGAGATAGTGATGATGAAGACAGTGGGGGGGAGGGGGGCAGAGATAGTGATGATGAAGACAGTGGGGGGGAGGGGGGCAGAGATAGTGATGATGAAGACAGTGGGGGGGGGGGGGGGCAGAGACAGTGATGTGATGATGAAGACAGTAGGGGGGGAGGGGTGCAGAGATAGTGATGATGAAGACAGTTGGGGGGGGGGGGGGGCAGAGACAGTGATGTGATGATGAAGACAGTAGAGGGGGAGGGGTGCAGAGATAGTGATGATGAAGACAGTAGGGGGGGAGGGGGGCAGAGACTGTGATGATGAAGACAGTAGAGGGGGAGGGGTGCAGAGATAGTGATGATGAAGACAGTAGAGGGGGAGGGGTGCAGAGATAGTGATGATGAAGACAGTGGGGGGGGAGGGGGGCAGAGATAGTGATGATGAAGACAGTGGGGGGGGGGGGGGGCAGAGACAGTGATGTGATGATGAAGACAGTAGGGGGGGAGGGGTGCAGAGATAGTGATGATGAAGACAGTTGGGGGGGGGGGGGGCAGAGACAGTGATGTGATGATGAAGACAGTAGAGGGGGAGGGGTGCAGAGATAGTGATGATGAAGACAGTAGGGGGGAGGGGTGCAGAGATAGTGATGATGAAGACAGTAGAGGGGGAGGGGTGCAGAGATAGTGATGATGAAGACAGTAGGGGGGGAGGGGTGCAGAGATAGTGATAATGAAGACAGTGGGGGGGAGGGGGGCAGAGACTGTGATGATGAAGACAGTAGGGGGGAGGGGTGCAGAGATAGTGATGATGAAGACAGTGGGGGGGGAGGGGGGCAGAGACTGTGATGATGAAGACAGTAGGGGGGGGGGTGCAGAGATAGTGATGATGAAGACAGTGGGGGGGAGGGGTGCAGAGATAGTGATGATGAAGACAGTGGGGGGGCAGGGGTGCAGAGATAGTGATGATGAAGACAGTGGGGGGGGGCAGAGACTGTGATGATGAAGACAGTAGGGGGGGAGGGGGGCAGAGATAGTGATGATGAAGACAGTGTGGGGGGGGGGGGGGGCAGAGACAGTGATGATGAAGACAGTGGGGGGAGGGGTGCAGAGATAGTGATGATGAAGACAGTGGGGGGGGGGGGGGCAGAGACAGTGATGTGATGATGAAGACAGTGGGGGAGCGATAGTGATAATGAAGACAGGGGGGGGTGCAGAGATTGTGATGATGAAGACAGTGGGGGGTGGGCAGAGATAGTGATGATGAAGACGTGGGGGGGTGGGACAGATAGTGATGAAGAAGACAGAGTAGGGGGAGGAGGGGGGGGCACATATAGTGATGATGAAGACAGAGTGGGGGGAGGAGGGGGGGCAGAGATAGTGATGATGAAGACAGTGGGGGGAGGGGGGTGGGCAGAGATAGTGATGATGAAGACGTGGGGGGGTGGGACAGATAGTGATGAAGAAGACAGAGTAGGGGGAGGAGGGGGGGGCACATATAGTGATGATGAAGACAGAGTGGGGGGAGGAGGGGGGGCAGAGATAGTGATGATGAAGACCGTGGGGGGAAGGGGGGGGGGCACATATAGTGATGATGAAGATGGGGGTGGGGGGGGGGGGCAGTGTCAGTGATGATGAAGACACTGGGGTGAGGGTGTGCTCTTGCCAACCAGGGCTCCGCGCTGTGGACAGAACAAGGCTGGACTGAGCTCCGGGCGTGCTGCGTTTCTGTGGACTGTTCTATTATTTATACTCATGCTTTATACGATTGGTGACCATTGATCTTGTCTGCTTAATAAACTACTTTGGTCGATTGATGCAAGCAAGGTTTAGGGTTGGTCTGGTGTGTTGATTGATGAATTCAGATTAGCTCAGTGTCATGTACCATTTTTGGGGGGTCTGTAATTCATTTATTTAAGGTGCACCTAATTTTTCTAACACACACACACACACACACACACACACAGAGTTGTGTATTGAAATTTGTAGATCACACACACACACACACACACACACATGGGTGCATGCACACACATGCAAACACACACATACACACAGTCTGAATATCACATATAAACACACACAAGCTTCTTTTTTTTTCGTGTATTAAATTTGAAAAAAAAATTTTTAATTTATCTGCTTAATCAGTCGTATTTCTGTCTTTGTACATTACAATATTTCTCTCAAGTAGCCCTTTGAACCTGGTTAATGAAACAAGCAGTCATGTTTGTGCCTCATCTGTAAACAAAACACACAAGACATGCTTGTTTCAGAAACCCTGTTGGGGTTCAGGAAATAGATACACACTTCAAGAAAGTAATGATAAAATTGAAACTTGGAATATAACTTATGTCAAACACATCTTGGGAGTAAAAACTGTCAGCAAAATTAAAAAGGGGAGAAAAACCCTGTCATGTAACATGTTGCAAGGGGAAAAATATCAATGCACTGATCAGCTCTGCAGTTATTCAGATATTAATGCCCGAACATCAAATGCACAAGATGTAACAATGAATAATTTACTTCACAGAGATCTACAAGAGAAAAGAGACATGGACATTCCAAAACACATTTGGAAGAACAATCACTCATTCTTGTTCTTGTTGCTTACAGTGCAGCCAACAGCACAGGGCCATATCAGGACTGTCAAACCATACAAATGCTCAACCGCATCAATACAAAACAGTCACATCTACAAAAGAAAAAAAAACCCGCTAAGACAAACTCACAAAACACAGTCCATGACCCAGTATCCCAATCATTTAGGGCAAATAAGATTAGGCCATGCTGAGGACGCCAGCCATTCCACTTGATTTATCATCCACAGATTACAAAAAAATCATAAAAAGAAAAAACAATACTTCAAAACCAAACAAAAAATACATAAAAAAAAGGCCATGTAGGGAAATAACACTGCAGAATGGGCAGCTAGTACCCATCCCAGTGTTATACATCTCACAACCTTATCGCCAGAGCAAAACGGCACAGATAGAACACTGCAGACTGCGGAAAAGAGAAAAAAAAGTGTCAAGGTTTGCTTGAAAAAAAGAAAGGGGAACGGACTAGGAAGAGTGTCCACAGATTTCTAAATCTCACATGGACCGGGAATTTCACTCTTCCCCCATAGAGTGGAGTGACGGCCTAGAGGTAACGCGAGAGAATCTGAGTGCGCTGGTTCAAATCACGGTTCAGCCGCCGATATTTTCTCCCCCTCTACTAGACCTTGAGTGGTGGTCTGGACGTTAGTCATTCGGATGAGACGATAAACCGAGGTCCCGTGTGCAGCATGCATTTAGCGCACGTAAAAGAACCCACGGCAACTAAAGGGTTGTTCCTGGCAAAATTCTGTAGAAAAATCCACTTCGATAGGAAAAACAAATAAAACTACACGCAGAAAAAAAAAAAAAAAAAGGGTGGCGCTGTAGTGTAGCGACGTGCTCTCCCTCGGGAGAGCAGCCCGAATTTCACACAGAGAAATCTGATGTGATAAAAAGAAATACAAATACAAATTAGACTCTGAGTGGTGGTGTGGGTGCTAGTCAATTGGATGAGACAGTAAACCTAAGTTCCTTGTGCAGCATGCACTTCAGTCACATTTATTTCTGGTCATTTGGATGAGACGATAAACCAAGGTCCCGTATGCAGCATGCACTTAGTGCACGTAAAAGAGACCCGTGGCAACAAAAGGGTTGTTCCTGGCAAAATTCTGTAGAAAAATCCACTTCGATAGGAAAAACAAATCAAACTGCACACAGGAAAAAATACAAAAAAAAAGAGGATGGCGCTGCAGTGTAGCGACGCGCTCTCCCTGGGGAGAGGCAGCCCGAATTTCACACAGAGAAATCTGTTGTGATGAAAAGAAGAAATACAAATACATAAAAGAACCCACAGCAACAAAGTGGTTGTCTCTGGCAAAATTCTGTAGAAAAGTCCACTCTTGACAGCAAAACAAACATACTTACAAAGAAAAAAAGGTGGTGTTACATTGTAGCTATGACCTCTCACTGAGGAAGCAGCCCAAATTTCACACAGAGAAATCTGTTGTGAGAAAAAGTCATAATATACAATACTACATAATACAGTAAAATACAATACAGTACACTTACGCGTCATGGCAGTATCTACTTTATGTAAGAGCCAGACACCTCTACTGATTTTGCTGGGGACACCACTAAATCCACAAGTTTGTATTGCATTTCATACTGAATATATCACTGAGTTATGCTGGGATGAGTTGCCTTACAATGATCTAGAAGCTTAATAAATGCACAAGATGTTTCTTTCTCCCTCGCCCTGAGACATGTGATGATGTTCTCTCTTTTCTGGACATGTAACACAGCAGTGAATTGGGATGTTGTATGGACTACATCATCACCTGAGCTCCTAACGCACCAACATGATCAAAATGATGTTCCTTTGAAAGCAAAGAAAGTGCTTTATCATTTGCCCCACCCACCCACCCCTCCACCATCTTTACCATTACCTTTTCCAGCTTCTAAACACAAAACACGCTCAAACCCACTCCCATGAAATGCAAAATGTTGAATTAAAGGAATGACTGAATCCTTTCAGAAGTGTTAATAAAATTAGAACTTCAGTCAAATATGTGGAGTGATGGTCTAGAGGTTACGCATTCACCTTGGAAGCGAGAAAATCTGAGTGTGTTGGTTCGAATCACGGCTCAACTGCCGATATTTTCTCCCCCTCCACTTGACCTTGAGTGGTGGTCTGGACGCAAGTCATTCAGATGAGACAATAAAGCAAGGTCCCATGTGCAGCATGCACTCAGTGCACGTAAAAGAACCCATGGCAACAAAAGGGTTGTTCTGGCAAAATTCTGTAGAAAAATCCACTTCGATAGGAAAAACAAATAAAACTGCACGCAGGAAAAAATACAAAAAAAAGGGTGGAGCTGTAGTGTAGCGACGCGCTCTCCCTGGGGAGAGCAGCCTGAATATCACACACAGAGAAATCTGTTGTGATAAAAAGAAATACAAATACAAATAAAGACTATACACAAAATGTTACACTGAAAGAAACATGCATTAAAAAAGAAGTCAAGAAATCCTGTTTTAAGACATGTTTTAAGGAGAGAGAGAAACAAGCACATTGACATATGCTCTGCTATCAACGCATATCTTCAAATGCCAATATTTTGAAGAATCACTTCATCTGAGCAAGTACTTCAGCTCCATGATCTGAAGCACTACTACTTCCAAGCACCTTTATAACCACCACTGGTCCTCAATCAGTATAAGTCTGGTGTGTGGCCTCCTGGCAACCTAACATCGATGGTTCCCTGTGGACTGCCGACGCTGGAACTGCGATGGACGAACCCGGGTGTGGCAGTGTATGGGGGAATCTAAATGAGCGGCGTGGGAGTAATGCCACTGAAACGGTGCAGATGATGGGGCAGCAAAAAAAAAAAAAAAAAGTCGTCACTGCGATACACACATCAGCAAGGTACCATCATATATCAACATGTCAGTTATGAATCAAAGGTCTAAAAGAAACAGCAATAAAAATGATGGATGACTGCTAAGTCTTTAAAACTGACAAATAGAGAAAGTCTGATTTTTTTTTTTTTTTTAAACCCGGCATGAAATAAGAGTCACTTTTGACAAGTGTCAACGTTCCTGACCATAGGTCATTCTTCAAGGACTGTGATGAGTGGAAGTGACCATGGAAGTAGACCCTGAAGAAGGACCTATGGTCAGGAACGTTGACACTTCTGGTCAAAGTGACTCTTTTTTCACAAACCCAACTTCGACGGGCGCCAACAGCCGAGTGGTTTAAGCATTGGACTTTCAATCCGAGGGTCCGGGGTTCGTATCCCGGTCACAGTGTATGGTGGATTAATGGGGGAGAATTTCTCCAATCTCCCAGGTCAACATATACGCAGACCTGCTGGTGCCTGAACCCCCTTCATGTGTATGCACATGTAGAAGATAAAATATGCATGTTAAAGATCCTGTAATCCATGTCAGCGCTCAGTCAAATGGAAACAAGAACATACCAGGCATACACTTCTCCCCCCCCCCTCCCTCCCCCCACCGAAAACAGAGTAAGACTACCTAACTGGTGGAGTAAAAACAGTTTTACACATAAAGGCCATTGTGTATATGAGTGAATGTGGGAGTTGCAACCCATGAACGAAGAAGATGATCTCCCAACCCTTTTTTTTTCTTTTCTTTTTTTTTTTTTTTTTTTAAATATAAAGAGTTCCCCCCATTCATCAGTTTAAAAGAAAACACACAAGGACTACCATACCAATCAGGTCACTATTTTCTACAACGGGGAGAAGGATTCCCAGCACATTTGAGATCCATGATGTTCCTCCATGATCTGAAGATGTGGTGACAGCACTGACCTGATGAGCAAGGGGGGGCACATGGTGACAACATGTGGAGGATGGAACACTGAGTGTTCCTCACAGCACACAGGAACCAAAGGCACTGTCACAGTATTTCTGGCCACACAACCAACAAACAAACATCCAACCATCCCCTGATGTGGAAGTGATGGTCTAGAGGTGACGCGTCCGCCTAGGAAGCGAGAGAATCTGAGCGCGATGGTTCGAATCACGGCTCAGCCGCCAATATTTTCTCCCCCTCCACTAGACCTTGAGTGGTGGTCTGGACGCTAGTCATTCAGATGAGACGATAAGCCGAGGTCCCGTGTGCAGCATGCACTTAGCGCAGGTAAAAGATCCCACGGCAACAAAAGAGTTGTTCCTGGCAAAATTCTGTAGAAAAATCCACTTCGATAGGAAAAACAAATAATAATACTGCACGCATGAAAAAATACAAAAAATGGGTGCCGCTGTAGTATAGTGACACGCTCTCCCTGGGGAGAGCAACCCGAATTTCACACAGAGAAATCTGTTGTGATAAAAAGAAATACAAATACAAATACAAAAAAATCATCATTTCTGGCCACAAAACCAACAACATCTACCCATCCCCAGAAAAAAAAATCATCATTTGATTGCCATTCATCACAACAAAAACCATCATTTGATTGATATTTATCGTAACAGACTGGAAATCAAAACACACACACACACACACACACACACACACACACACAAAACACACACACACACACAAACACCTAAAACACACACACACATTACAGGCATAAATCTTGATCCAAGAACAAACATCAGCATATCACGCCTCACAAGCTGAGACAAGCTGAATCATGAAACAATGACATACAGTCACAATAACATTTCACAGAAACCACTGATTCAACAAGTGTATCAGACACACCATAACATTAACAATAATCATTCTCACTACTCAGAAGAATTATGATGGGGGAAAAAAAACCTCATTCCTGAATATTCTTGATCATGCCACGACAATGAAGAATGCTCACCACTTCAGCAGAATTTGATCTCCGCCAAGAGGCAAGTTCTCGACTGTTTCTTTTCTTGCTCCACCACCAGTATAATAACATTGCACAACCACAAAATTCTGACCTTTCAAAGTTTTCAGATGAGTGCTGCGCTTCTGACATACTCACTTTTTTCTCATCCTCCCACCCCCCATTTTTGTAAGTGTGTGAGTGTGTGTGTGAGATATATATATATATAGAGACAGAGAGATACAGATAGAGATAGACAGAGAGAGAAAGAGAGAGAGAGAGAGAATGTGCTTGCGTGTGTCTGCGTGCACGCGTGTATGCCTGTGTGTGTCTGTGTTTGTTTATGTGTGTGCGCGCATATCCCTCTGTGTGTGTGTGTGTGTGTGTGTGTGTGTGTGTGTGTGTGTGTTGAAATGAGTAAATGCCCATACACTCACTTGCAGTGAACGGACAATAAACAAAGAAGAACACACTAAACAAATAAGAAGAAAAACTAATTCTATGATAAATATTCAAAATAATCACACCGCCACAATGGGTCATGACATCTTTCCAGCTCATGATAGAAAAAAAAAAAACCAAACATTTTCAGAAAAAAAAATTGTGTCAGAACCAACAACAACAAAAAAAACATGATTCTTTTGTGACATACAAACTTCATAATCTGACAACTACAATTTCTCAGCAATAATCACCGTATCAATGACATACTAATGCATTATCTGACAACTATAGATTTTCCGTAACAGTCATCACATCAGCAAAATTAGGTACCGGTACTTTAACATCACAATGCATTCAAACACTCTCTCACTCACTCACTCACTCATTCTCTCGACCGCTGGGGTCGTTGGGGGGACATGAGGAAGATGTCATAGCTCGCCACACCGTTCTGTTGGCAGCTGTCATGAGGAGATCTGGCATCATCATTTTGGTCCATTCCTTGACGTTGTCAGACCAGCTCTTTTTCTGCCGCCCCTGTCTGCGCCCTCCCTCTACAGTCCCTTGCAGGATGGTTTTGGAGAGGGTGTAATGTCGTATGACGTGACCAAACCATGCCATCTTCCGTCGTTTGACAGTCGCCAGCACTGGTTCTTGGGGCCCAACAAGGTTGCTGACTATGTTTGTCAACATCAAACCAGGACTCAATGGGGAGTCAGGGCAGCAAAAGTTACGCAGTTTATTGTTTTCCGTATGTTGGTCAGCTGCTCACTTTCACTGTGTATTCAACTAAACTCATCGACGGGCGCAACAGCCGAGTGGTTAAAGCGTTGGACTGTCAATCTGAGGGTCCCGGGTTCGAATCACGGTGACGGCGCCTGGTGGGTTAAGGGTGCAGATTTTTCCGATCTCCCAGGTCAACATATGTGCAGACATGCTAGTGCCTGAACCCCCTTCGTGTGTATACGCAAGCAGAAGATCAAATACGCACGTTAATTGTAATCCATGTCAGCGTTCGGTGGGTTATGGAAACAAGAACATACCCAGCATGCACACCCCCGAAAACGGAGTATGGCTGCCTACATGGCGGGGTAAAAACGGTCATACACATAAAAGCCCACTCGTGTACATACGAGTGAACGTGGGAGTTGCAGCCCACGAATGCAGAAGAAGAAGAAGAAGAAGAACCCCACTCACTCAGGACCACACATCACTCACATTTTTCACAGCAAACACCAACAATTATCGCTACAGAGTTCATGCCGTGTCTAACCATGCTAGCACAACAAACAGTGAAGCAAAACAGCAGTCTACGCTGCATAGTACAGATAAAATCAATGTTCTACACTATTGGACACACAAAACGCTTTGCATATTCCACATCATGTTTGAAAAATTGTGTGAGTTTTCACACCTGCAACCAAAAATCAACAACAGCAACAACAAACGCCTTCATTCAGGCAAGAGAACGTTGTGTATATAGCTGACTAGGCTCTTAAAACGTAAACCACCAAAGTCAAAAAGAGCAACAGGAAATGACATCACGGTTTCCTGCTGCACACGATCTTGGTAAAGCACTTCCTTTCTTGGATGCTGCCCATCTTGTTTTTTGTGTGTGAATTTCTTGTTGCCGACGTAGCTATTGCTATCATCATTGTCGTTCTTTGTATTTGACCAGCTTGTTGTGACTTTCTTCTTCTTCTTCTTCTTCTTGCTGTTGTTGTTTTCATTCTTTGCAGCTGATCAATTTGTTTGGCTTGTTGTTGTTGTTGTTGTTGTTGTTGTTGTTGTTTTTAGTTATCCTTCTACAATTCTCATCTCTGACCAGTGTGTTCATTGTGGCTTTCTTGTTGTTGTTGTTGTTGTTGTTCTTACTGTTGTTGTCACCTGTCTCTGACCAATCAGCAAGGGACAGCCAGGTCAGGTCAGGTCAGGTCAAGGAAAGGTCAGGTCAGAAACAGGTCAGGTCAGGGACCAGAAAGGTCAGGCCACGGAAAGGTCAGGTCATAGGCAGGTAAGGTCGGGTCAAGGAAAGGTCAGATCAGAGACAGGCAAGGTCAGGTCATAGACAGGTCAGACACAGGTACGGTCAGGTCAGGTCAGGTCAGAGACAGGTCAAACAAGACTAGACCCATGTCACCGACCGAGCAACAGCGACCCTCCGTCTTCATCCCATCACTTCCCCCCCCCCGCCACCCCCTCCCTCCCTCCAGTCTCTCACGACACGATGGTCTGCCTCTCCACCAGCTTGCGGAAGATGCCGCCCTCGATGGCCATCAGGTCCCCATAGGGCCCCATCTCCGCCACGCCCCCGTCGCTGAGCACGGCGATCTGATTGGCCGTCTTGATGGTGGAGAGGCGGTGGGCGATGGTGAGCACAGTGCGGCCAGCCATCAGGGTCTCCAGGGCGTCCTGCACCAGGAACTCGCTCTCCGCGTCCAGGGCACTGAAGGGAGTTAGGGATTTTAAGTTAGTGTTTGTCGCTGTCGTTATTATTACTGTTGCTGTTATTGCTGTTGTTGTTTTTCTTGTTTTTTTGTTTTTGTTTTTTTTTATTATAACTATTATTATTAAGATTGGAAGTAGTTGTATATTGTGTTAATAATAATAATAATAATAATACGATCAATATCATCATTATGTCTGAAGCAAACTCTTGATAGACAGACAGATAGATAGATACATAGCTAGATAGATACCATCATGGTAATCCAATGGAATATGTATTCTTGTCACAAAATCAGTGTCACCAAGTCAGCCAGATGACTGTCACAAGGCAAGTGTCACAGCCCAGTGTCACAGCTGTGTCTTCTGTCACCCTCCGTGTCACCTCACTGCTTGGCATATATGGTGATTTCGTTCACCGCACTTTGAAAAATAATATTCAGGTACAAATAATAATATATAAAAAAAAATCCAATGGAGGGCCAGTCAGCAGCACAAAAATTCCTTGACCTGTGTTTGTGCTGCTGCGCTTCACTCCTTGGTCTGCAACGATGCCAGTGGAATGCCACCATTTTCAGCTCTGAGAAAGCACGGTGAATGAAACCGCAAAACAAGGGCCAAATTCTCCATGAATGGGGGCCTGTTTAGTGCCAAATGTAGCACCATTCTTTCACTGCTTTGTCGTGACTTCTGCGGGAATCTTCGGTCAATGGTGTGTGTGTGTGTGTGTGTGTGCATGGATCAGGTTCGACATCGGTCATCGGTCATTGACGCATTTCATTTTGAAATGGCCTATTGTTTTTCAAGTTGCCAGGTCACATGACTTATTGTTTTTATGACCAGTCGGTCAACCAAAGTAACCATCTCTCTCTCTCTCTCTCTCTCTCTCTCTCTCTTTAACGATCGTGATCGCTTTGTCGTCTGCTCCTACAGGAAATGACTATAAACTGGTTTATTAAAATACGGATCCGTGATGAAACGAAATCCGAAACGAATCTTTATCGCTGCCTTTCTGCTTTCAGTTTACAATCAGACCGGTCGACAACGGAAAAATGCCTCCTAAAAAGGTGCCGCGGATAGAAAAGGGCCCGGGACAGGTGATATTTGACCTAGTGATTTTCAAAATGACCTATTGATTTTATGTTCTTCCGGTCATATGACCTATTGTCTATTGAACCCAACCTGATCTCTGTGTGTGTACAAGGCCGTGGTCAGTGCGTGATGGAAATTCCCCACCATCCCTGACTCCCAGGTGGTGGGATGCCGGGGAAATAAAGAAACGGTGGAGGTTTTCAGTCGGTGGGCCGCAACGGAATAAACATCAGAGAGTCAATACATCTACGAAACTTGATGTGCTGTCCACATAACATTCTTCAGCAAATTCAAAAACTTCAAAAACAATGCTGCCCGTCTGACTCTCAGAGTCCCACGCACTGATCACATTTTTTGCCTCACACCCGCACTCTACATTGGCTCCCTGTTGAAACGAGAATTAAATACAAAGTTGCGTGTCTCTGCTATTCTGCTTTCTGCTCCTCAGGACCTACATACCTTTCTGACCTTATCAGTGTTTACACTCCCGCAAGAAATCTCTGCTCTTCCTCTGACTGTTACCTTTTGAAACTTCCTCGTGTCAATACAAGAACCTATGGTGAACGTTCTTTCTTCTTTGCTGCTCCTCACATCTGGAACATCCTTTCTCATCATATCCGTGTGACGGGCGCCATAGCCGAATGGTTAAAGCGTTGGACTTTTGATCTGAGGGTCCCAGGTTCGAATCACGGTGATGGCGCCTGGTGGGTAAAGGGTGGAGATTTTTACGATCTCCCAGGTCAACATATGTGCAGACCTGCTAGTGCCTGAACCGCCTTTGTGTGTATACGCAAGCATAAGATCAAATACGCACGTTTAAGATCCTGTAATCCATGTCAGCGTTCGGTGGGTTATGGAAACAAGAACATACCCAGCATGCACACCCCCGAAAGCAGAGTATGGCTGCCTACATGGTGGGGTAAAAACGGTCATACAAGTAAAAAGCCCACTCGCATATACGAGTGAACGTGGGAGTTGCAGCCCACGAACGCAGAAGAAGAAGAATCATATCCGTGCATCTGATTCTATTTCTGCTTTTCACTCCTCACCAAAACTCATCTTTTTAAAACCAATCTATAAGCTCTCTCAGCTTCCTTGTTCTCCAACACCACCCATGTCAGCTCACTTTGGATGTATGAAGAGTGGGAAAGGGAGAGTGTGTGGGGGGGTGGGGGGGCGAGGGGTTTTGAGAAAGAGTGGTCATGAATGATTTATGTAACTTGTAATATTTTTATTTCATGTAAAGCGCCCTGAGCTCTTAGACACAAGGATGGTATATAAATGTACGTTATTATTATCATTATTAAAACAAAAATAAATAAATAAAAGATAACACAAAAATCAAACAAAACAAAATAAAACAAAAACAAAAACCAGTGAAAGGAAGTAATGAAAAAAAAAGCAGCACAGGGACCAGAGTTTGAAAAGTCATCTAACACCCCCCTCCCTACCCCCCTTCCCCTACCCCCCCACCCCCCCTCCCCCAAGCAGTGAAAGGAATTTCCAGGCCAAAGTCAGTGTGTGCCATCCCTACCTTGTGGCTTCATCCAGCATCAGTATTTCAGGATTCTGTAACAGAGCAACACAACCATCACAACGCACTGACAACTTCAGATAAAAAAATTTTTTAAAAACTAAAACCAACAACAACATCAAATAAAAAGCAATGACGGAATAAAAATGAATGTCATTTACTGCCTGACACTATAATTAGTGTTCCTATGATGTCTTTTACGTACAGTACAGCACTATACAATGAGCCATTATGATGTCACAATACGATACAATTCAATGCAATACAATGCAATGCACTACACTACACTGCACTACACTGATAAGTGCCGAAACACTTGACTGAGGGGGGGCTTCTTCTCTGAAGACCTTGTACTGTCCTGCTCTCCCTAGAGTTTCGTATCACTCACTACACTACACTACACTACAATGCAATACACTACAATACATTACAACATGTCAGACACACTGCAGTAACCTGCCGCTCACTACTGACCTTCAAGATGGCTCTGGCAATGGCGATTCTCTGTCTCTGACCTCCTGTAAGGGCACCACAGAGCATCAGTCATAGTGTCTTACATCACAGAACATCAGTCACACTGTCTTACATCACAGAACATCAGTCACAGTGTCTTACATCACAGAACATCAGTCATAGTGTCTTACATCACAGAACATCAGTCACACTGTCTTACATCACAGAACATCAGTCACACTGTCTTACATCACAGAACATCAGTCACACTGTCTTACATCACAGAACATCAGTCACACTGTCTCACATCATAGAACATCAGTCACACTGTCTTACATCACAGAACATCAGTCACAGTGTCTTACATCATAGAACATCAGTCACACTGTCTTACATTACAGAACATCAGTCAATGCACATCATAGAACATCAGTCATAGTGCCTTACTTCATAGAACATCCATCACTATAACAAATCACAAGCACACACAACAACAAATATATATATATATATATATATATATATATATATATATATATATATATATATATATATATATCGCAACTGCACATATATCACTTTAAATCAATCATACAGTCAGGCACAATAATGACAGTGATCAATATCTCTGTTTTTCAACAATGGCGGTGATGTGTAAGCAACACAATACAATACAGCACAATACAATACAACACAATACATCTTTTTTTCCCCACCAGTCATGGGGCAGAAATCATTCTGCTGCAAAGTGGTTAGAATCATGGACTGACGACTTCGGAGAACCAGGTTCCACCCCCATCAGAGGTGGAATTTTTCACCCTGTGGCCGGCTCCTACCCAGAGCGACCACACAGTCCAGGGTTTTCCACTTCACCGATGTGTCTTTGAGGGCGTTGCTCCAATTTCCTGACCACTTCACTGATGTGTCTTTGAGGGTGTTGCTCCAATTTCCTGACCTACCCAGAGGGACCACACAGTCCAGGGTTTTCCACTTCACCGATGTGTCTTTGAGAGCGTTGCCCCAATTTCCTGACCAACCCTTCATAGCCTGGTTGACGCCCAAAATATATTATGGAAGTACAGCCTTGTCAAATACATGTAAAATTTTACCTTTCTGTCTGAGCGTGTATGTTTGCGTGCCTGAAATCTGACTGAATGACACAGGAAACGAATGATGAGCGCCCAATGGCAGCCATCAGTCGGCTCTACCCAGGTAGGCAGCCTGTTGTGCAAATGACCCTGAGCTTGTAAAAGCGCTTAGAGCCTGGTCTCTGATCAAGGATAGGCGCAATGTAAGTACAATATCATCATCATCATCATCATCATCATCAAATAGATTAAAAAGCAAATGGACCTCCACAGCAGCATTGTCATCATCCGCATCACCAATCATCAAAAATAGAAAAAAAAAAAAGAAAAAAAAAAAGCCCCTCAACATTCCCCAGCACCCAACCAAAAAAACAACAACAAAAAATCTTGATACAACCATCGTGACACCCCCCCCCTCCCCCCCAAACCCCCCACCCCCCTCCCAGCGCCCCCTATACCTGACAGCATCATGCCGCGCCCCGACCCCTCCCCCCTCCCAGCGCCCCCTATACCTGACAGCATCATGCCCCCCCCCCGCCCCCCCCCCCCAGCGCCCCCTATACCTGACAGCATCATGCCGCGCCCCACCCCCGCCCGTCTTCCCAGCGCCCCCTATACCTGACAGCATCATGCCTCCCCCCCCCCCCCCAGCGCCCCCTATACCTGACAGCATCATGCTCCCCCCCCCCACCCACCCCCGCCCCCTCCCAGCGCCCCCTACACCTGACAGCATCATGCACCCCACCCCACCTCCGCCCCCCTCTCAGCGCCCCCTATACCTGACAGCATCATGCACCCCCCCCCCAGCGCCCCCTAAACCTGACAGCATCATGCCGCCCCCCCTCCCAGCGCCCCCTATACCTGACAGCATCATGCCCCCCCCCCCACCCCCCCAGCGCCCCCTATACCTGACAGCATCATGCCGCCCCCCCTCCCAGCGCCCCCTATACCTGACAGCATCATGCCCCCCCCCACCCCCCCAGCGCCACCTATACCTGACAGCATCATGCCCCCCCCCCCCCCAGCGCCCCCTATACCTGACAGCATCATGCCCCCCCCCCCCCCAGCGCCCCCTATACCTGACAGCATCATGCCGCCCCCCCTCCCAGCGCCCCCTATACCTGACAGCATCATGCCGCCCCCCCCCACCCCCTCCCAGCGCCCCCTATACCTGACAGCATCATGCCGCCCCCCCTCCCCCTCCCAGCGCCCCCTATACCTGACAGCATCATGCCGCCCCCTGACCCCCCCCCCCCCCCCCCCGCCCCCTCCCAGCGCCCCCTATACCTGACAGCATCATGCCGCGTTCCCCGACCAGCGTGTCCAAGCCTCGGGGGAAGGCGGAGACGAAGTTGTAGGCGTTGGCTTTCCTGGCGGCGCCCTCTATCTGCTGCAGGGTGACGGATCGGGGGTCGACGGCGCCGTACGCGATGTTCTCCGCCACGGAGCAGGAGAACAGGATGGGTTCCTGTAACGTGTCGGGGCACGGAGAACGGAAACGCGTTACTGCCGCTGTCACTGTCACACGGACCGACCGACCGAGGGGGAAGAGGGCGTACTAGGTATCGCATGTCGCAACAATAGTAAATAGACAGTGAGTGTACTAGATATCATATGTAGCAACAATAATGAATATACAGTGAATGTACTAGATATCATATGTAGCAACAATAATAAATATACAGTGAATGTACTAGATATCATATGTAGCAACAATAATGAATATTTAAGCGATTAATTAATTGACTAAATAGATAGGTAGATAGATAGACAAACAGATAGATAGACAGACAGACAGACAGACAGATAGATAGACAGATAGACAGACAGATAGACAGATAAACATATATAAACAAATAAATGCATGAACAGATCAAAGAAATACTTTTTTTTTTTTTAACTGTTAAGGACTTCTTTAGTGAAATTATCAACAACAACAAAAAAACTTAATAATTCATATATCATTTGTATGGTAATGAATATATATCTTGATTTGTAGTTGTAGTACAGTTTGATACAAAACCAAAAGACGAACAACAATACCCTGACTTGTGACTTTAATTCTGTAGGATGCTTAACAAAACATAATTATCAGTAAATTCTTCTTCTTCATCTTCGTTTGTGGGCTGCAACTCCCCACGTTCACTCGTATGTACACAAGTGGGCTTTTACGTGTATGACCATTTTTAACTCCGCAATTTAGGCAGCCACACTCCGTTTTCTGGGGGGTATTAGTAAATGATTATGTAAGTTCTGTATTGTAATTGATGTCATCAATGTATTCATGATAATACCCAATACAATACACAATACACAAACTTTATTGTCTATACTTTGGTACAGAGATTTTCTTTTTGGCAGCAGCACATGTCCAACATAAGAAGAAAACAACAAACAAGTAAAATGAATAGAAAATAAAAAGATAAAGTAAATGGCACCAAATGGAAATAGCTATATACAAATATACAGATTACTGAAATGTACGTGCCTCTCCATTTCAGTCAGCCAAACCGCATTGCACATCTACCCCCCCCCCCCCCCCAACACACACACACACACACCACACGCACACACACACACTCTCTCTCATCCCCTCTCTCTCTGTCTCTCTCTTCACAAAAAATGCAACTACAAAGATCATGATGTTATCTGTGCACTCTTGGTGTTATGTGTGCATTCTTGAAGTGTTCATGGTATTGTCTTCGCAATGTTATCCCTGCATTTTGTTCATTAAAAAAAAATAATAATAATAATGATAATAACAATGGAGATGATGTCCTAAATATTACATGAAGCAACAACAACAACAAAAACCCACCCCATAATAATAACACTAATAGATAATTTTATTGTGCTCCATCCAGAAAAATGCTCTATGTGCTTTAAAAAACAAAGCCCAATATTCTACATGAGACATTATTTCAATGTATTCATCATAAACATTACACATTATTAAGAATTTTTTTGTGTGTGAAATGATGATCAATAAACTTAACTGTCACTGTCTCAAATTCCTATTCACAAAAAAAAAGCCTTCAATACTCTAATATAATCAAGCGAGGTTTTCCTCTAACAAGAACAAAAAGCAGACTGAAAAAAACACATACTATAAAAGACACAATACTGATTTCTCATGCTGCTCTGATGTTAAACTGTGAAGGTAGAAATGAATAATAACAAGAAGAAAAGGTGTACTGGAACAGTACTGGATCAACAGAGGTTCCCAGTATATGTTCAGAACATTTTACATTCTGTGTTTGGGTTTGTTTTCATCTTCATCAATCATATGTCACATATGGATTGATGGCCTAGAGGTAACGCGTCCGCCTAGGAAGCGAGAGAATATGAGCGCAGCGCTGGTTCGAATCACGGCTCGGCCGCCCGATATTTTCTCCCCATCCACTAGACCTTGAGTGGTGGTCTGGACGCTAGTCATTCGGATGAGATGATAAACCAAGGTCCCATGTGCAGCATGCACTTAATGCACGTAAAAGAACCCACAGCAACAAAAGGGTTGTTCCTGGCAAAATTCTGTAGAAAAATCCACTTCGACAGGAAAAACAACTCAAACTGCACGCAGGAAAAAATACAAAAAAATGGGTGGCGCTGTAGTGCAGCGACTCGCTCTCCCTGGGGAGAGCAGCCCGAATTTCACACAGAGAAATCTGTTGTAATGAAAAGAAATACAAATACAAATACAAAAATACACACACACACACACACACACACACACACACACACACACACACAGACATAATGGACACCTGTGCACTACTCCCAAAAAGCCAAAAAAACTCAATTCTTTTAGGTTTGTGGGCTGTAACTCCCATGTTCACTCATACGTACAAGTGGGTTTCTACTTGCATGGCTGTTTTTTTTTTAACTCCAACATATAGGCAGCCATACTCCACATTCAGGGGCATGCATCCTGGGTATATTCTTGTTTCCGTAACCCACTGAATGCTGACATGGATAACTGGATCTTCTGCTAACAAATACATTCGAGTGTGGCTCTGACACTAGCAGGAGGTTGGAAAATTTGAACCCAGGACAACGGGCGCAATAGCTGAGTGGTTAAAGCGTTGGACTTTCAATCTGAGGGTTCCGGGTTCAAATCTCAGTAACAGCACCTGGTGGGTAAAGGGTGGAGATTTTTCTGATCTCCCAGGTCAAGATAAGTGCAGACCTGCCGGTGCCTGAACCACCTTCCAGCAGAAGATCAGATACGCACGTTAAAGATCCTGTGATCCATGTCAGCGTTCGGTGGGTTATGGAAACAAGAACATACCCAGCATGCACACCCCCGGAAAATGAAGTATGGCTGCCTACATGGCGGGGTAAAAACGGTCATCCACGTAAAAGCCGACTCATGTACATACGAGTGAACGTGGGAGTTGCAGCCGACAAGCGAAGAAGAACCCAGGACGCTCACAGAGAGAGAGTCGAATGCTTTAACCACGCAGCCAAACAAACAACAAACCACAGCTGTTGCCGACAAGCACTGACCTGACTGACGGTGCCCACATGGGAGCGAAGCCATGTAGGATCCAGTGTGGAGATATCCTGTCCATCTAGAGTCACCTCCCCTGTGACCACATGCACCATCTTTAGTTTTTGCCTTTGTTAAACAATGTATCATCTTTGGTTTTAGCCTTTGTTAAACAATGCATCATCTTCGGTTTTAGCCTTTGTTAAACAATGCATCATCTTCAGTTTTAGCCTTTGTTAAACAATGCATCATCTTTGGTTTTAGCCTTTGTTAAACAATGCATCATCTTCGGTTTTAGCCTTTGTTAAACAATGCATCATCTTTGGTTTTAGCCTTTGTTAAACAATGCATCATCTTTGGTTTTAGCCTTTGTTAAACAATGCATCATCTTCAGTTTTAGCCTTTGTTAAACAATGCATCATCTTTGGTTTTAGCCTTTGTTAAACAATGCATCATCTTTGGTTTTTCAATCAGCAAATCTAAGTGCACAAAGGAGACAGGTACCAGAGTTCAACTTCAGCCAGTTCTGTTCCACACACACACACACACACACACACACACACACACACACCAACCTGCGTCAGGGTCGTAGTACCGCAGAAGCAAACCACAGATGGTCGATTTGCCGGAACCGCTCGGCCCAACCACGGCTGTCACCTGTCCCGCCTTCACCTGCAGGTTCAAACCCTTGAAGATGGCCACGTCCGGCCGGGCCGGGTAAGCGAAATGGATGTCGCGGAATTCTATGTTGCCTTGGACGCTGGGCAGACTCTGCAGGCTCTGGCCTGGTCCTTGTTCTGTGCGGTGGTGAGGAAAGAACAAACACAAGAACAGCGACAATCAGCTGGCGTCATGATGTGGCAAGTCACTGAATGC
The DNA here is from genome assembly GCF_041734735.1 of Babylonia areolata. Taxonomy (NCBI): domain Eukaryota; kingdom Metazoa; phylum Mollusca; class Gastropoda; order Neogastropoda; family Buccinidae; genus Babylonia; species Babylonia areolata. The sequence goes on from NC_134896.1 coordinate 54,827,201, forward strand.
TTTTCTACTGAGTTATACTGGCAACTGTTTTACCTGTAGCTGACACAGGAACGGCAGTACATACCTGTAGCAGACACAGGAACCGCAGTACATACCTGTAGCAGACACAGGAACGGCAGTACATACCTGGACACAGGAACGACAGTACATACCTGTAGCAGACACAGGAACAACAGTACATACCTGTAGCAGACACAGGAACGACAGTACATACCTGGACACAGGAACAACAGTACATACCTGTAGCAGACACAGGAACAACAGTACATACCTGTAGCAGACACAGGAACGGCAGTACATACCTGTAGCAGACACAGGAACAACAGTACATACCTGTAGCAGAGGCAAAAATGACAGTACATACCTGTAGCAGACACAGGAACCACAGTACATACCTGTAGCAGAGGTAAAAATGACAATACATACCTGTAGCAGAGGTAAAAATGACAGTACATACCTGTAGCAGAGGTAAAAATGACAGTACATACCTGTAGCAGAGGTAAAAATGACAGTACATACCTGTAGCAGAGGTAAAAATGACAATACGTACCTGTAGCAGAGGTAAAAATGACAATACATACCTACAGCAGAGGAAAAAATGACAATACATACCTGTAGCAGAGGTAAAAATGACAGTACATACCTGTAGCAGAGGTAAAAATGACAGTACATACCTGTAGCAGAGGTAAAAATGACAGTATGTACCTGTAGCAGAGGTAAAAATGACAATACATACCTGTAGCAGAGGTAAAAATGACAGTACATACCTGTAGCAGAGGTAAAAATGACAATACATACCTACAGCAGAGGTAAAAATGACAGTGCATACCTGTAGCAGAGGTAAAAATGACAGTACATACCTGCAGCAGAGGTAAAAATGACAGTACATACCTGTAGCAGAGGTAAAAATGACAATACATACCTGTAGCAGAGGTAAAAGTGACAATACATACCTGTAGCAGAGGTAAAAATGACAATACATACCTGTAGCAGAGGTAAAAATGACAGTACATACCTGTAGCAGAGGTAAAAATGACAATACATACCTGTAGCAGAGGTAAAAATGACAATACATACCTGTAGCAGAGGTAAAAATGACAATACGTACCTGTAGCAGAGGTAAAAATGACAATACATACCTGTAGCAGAGGTAAAAATGACAGTACATACCTGTAGCAGAGGTAAAAATGACAATACATACCTGTAGCAGAGGTAAAAATGACAGTACATACCTGTAGCAGAGGTAAAAATGACAGTACATACCTGTAGCAGAGGTAAAAATGACAATACATACCTGTAGCAGAGGTAAAAATGACAATACATACCTGTAGCAGAGGTAAAAGTGACAATACATGCCTGTAGCAGAGGTAAAAGTGACAATACATACCTGTAGCAGAGGTAAAAATGACAGTATGTACCTGCAGCAGAGGTAAAAATGACAATCCATACCTGTAGCAGAGGTAAAAATGACAGTACATACCTGTAGCAGAGGTAAAAATGACAGTACATACCTGCAGCAGAGGAAAAACTGACAGTACGTACCTGTAGCAGAGGTAAAAATGACAGTACATACCTGTAGCAGAGGAAAAACTGACAGTACGTACCTGTAGCAGAGGTAAAAATGACAGTACATACCTGTAGCAGAGGTAAAAATGACAGTACATACCTGTAGCAGAGGTAAAAATGACAATACATACCTGTAGCAGAGGTAAAAATGACAGTACATACCTGTAGCAGAGGTAAAAATGACAATACATACCTGTAGCAGAGGTAAAAATGACAATACATGCAGCAGAGGTAAAAATGACAATACATACCTGTAACAAAGGTAAAAATGACAATACATACCTGTAGCAGAGGTAAAAGTGACAGTACATACCTGTAGCAGAGGTAAAAATGACAATACATACCTGTAGCAGAGGTAAAACTGACAGTACGTACCTGTAGCAGAGGTAAAAATGACAATACATACCTGTAGCAGAGGTAAAAATGACAATACATACCTGTAGCAGAGGTAAAAATGACAATACATACCTGTAGCAGAGGTAAAAATGACAGTACATACCTGTAGCAGAGGTAAAAATGACAGTACATACCTGCAGCAGAGGTAAAAATGACAATACATACCTGTAGCAGAGGTAAAAATGACAATACATACCTGTAGCAGAGGTAAAAATGACAGTACATACCTGTAGCAGAGGTAAAAATGACAGTACATACCTGCAGCCGACACAGGGATGGCCGGCACACGGTCCAACAGTTCCCACAGACGCTGACTGGCTCCCAGCCCTCGGTTCAGCTCCGTGTAGAAGGAGCTCATCCCTGCAGCAGGCAGGAAGACGACACACCAGGAGTGAGGGGTGTGTGGGAGGGAGGGGGGTGGGGGGCATGGGGGGGGGGGAGGAGGGGGCTGTGTGTTATCGTTGATAATTGTACAGCACCTATGACAGGACCAACAGCCCCCCAGTGGTTAAAGCGTTGGGGCTTTCAATCTTCTGAGGGTCCCGGGTTCGAATCTCGGTAACAGCGCCTGGTAGGTAAAGGGTGGAGATTTTTTTCCGATCCCCCATGTCAACATATGTTGCAGACCTGCTCAGTGCCTGAACAGGCTGCCCACTTGGGCAGAGCCGACTGAGGGCTGGTTTTAGGTGGTGCTCATCATTCGTTTCCCCCCGTGTCATTCTTGTAATCTTGTGTCTAAAGAGCTATGTCCCTCATCCCTATGAGTCAGAGTTACACGTGCGAGCAAACGGCAAGTGTGAAAATACTATTATTATTATTATCATTATTATTATCATCATCATCATTATCATTATCATCATAATCATGTATCAT
>NC_134896.1:54832535-54887535 GCF_041734735.1 Babylonia areolata
TAACTCCTTCAGTGAATGGCGCAATCTGAGGGTGCCGGGTTCAAATCTCGTTAACGGCGAATGCCTGGTGGGTAAAGGGTGGCGATTTTTCCCCCATCTCCCAGGTCAACATATATGCAGACCTGCTTGTGCCTGAACCCCCCCTTCGTGTGTACACGCAAGCAGAAGATCAAATGTGCACGTTTAAGATCCTGTAATCCTTGTCAGCGTTTGGTGGGTAATAGAAACAAGAACATACCCAGCATGCACATCCCCGAAAACGGAGTATGGCTGCCTATATGGCAGGGTAAAAACGGCCATACATGTAAAAGCCTACTCATGTACATACAAGTGAACGTGGGAGTTGCAGCCCATGAACGAAGAAGAAGAAGAACTCATTCAGTCATGTGCATCGAGCGCTTTGCCATGACGTCAAAATCTGTCTCCTTAAACCAGGGTTTTCAAGATCCTTACATATGCATAAATTGTATAAGAAGGGAGCTAACTTCTGCAGTATTTCTGGATGTTCTACAAACAATTTGGAAGAAATATATAGAGAATATATTTTTTGCTTGTTTTTTTTTTTTGGTTTTTTTTTGGTTGTTGTTGCTTTTTTCACACCAATACGACATGGAAACCAACTAAGTCTGTAAATTCCAAAGGCTAAAGTGGGTTAATACACACACCCGTTTCCTTACTCATTCATGGGCTGCAACTCCCATGTTCACTACTCTTATAATATTTGTATTTGTATTTGTATTTCTTTTTATCACAACAGATTTCTCTGTGTGAAATTCGGGCTGCTCTCCCCCAGGGAGAGCGTGTCGCTACACTACAGCGCCACCCATTTTTTTGTATTTTTTCCTGTGTGCAGTTTTATTTGTTTTTCCTATCGAAGTGGATTTTTCTACAGAATTTTGCCAGGAACAACCCTTTTGTTGCCGTGGGTTCTTTTACGTGCGCTAAATACATGCTGCACACGGGACCTCGGTTTATCGTCTCATCCGAATGACTAGCGTCCAGACCACCACTCAAGGTCTAGTGGAGGGGGAGAAAATATCGGCGGCTGAGCCGTGATTCGAACCAGCGCGCTCAGATTCTCTCTCGCTTCCTAGGCGGGCGCGTTACCTCTAGGCCATCACTCCACTATATATATATATGTACAGGTGGGCTTTTCCATTCATGACCGTTTCTACCCAGCCATGAAAGCAGTCACAGTCTGTTCTCAGGGGACGTGCATGCCAGGTGTGTTTCTTCCACAACCCACCGATCGCTGGCGTGGTGGATAAGGGGATCTTCAACATGCCTAGTTGATTTTCTGCTTGTGAGTTTCAGTTTCAGTTTCAGTTTCAGCAGCTCAAGGAGGCGTCACTGCGTTCGGACAAATCCATATACGCTACGCCACATCTGCCAAGCAGATGCCTGACCAGCAGCGTAACCCAACGCGCTTTGTCAGGCCTTGAGAAAAAAAAAAGAATTAAAAAAAAAAATAATAATAATAATAATAATAATATTATATTAAAATATAATCAATAAATGAATAAATAAATAATGATAATAATAATGGGAAAAAAACAACAAACAAACAAAACAATGATGATAAATAAGCAATGTAAAAAAATATTTTAAAAAAGCAGACACACATTCACATATACACAGTAGTAGGCCTCCTTCGGTCATGGCTGACCATGGATATAAAATTATGCTTGTGAATACACACCCATGACAGGGGCTCAGACACTAGCTGGTCTGCACATGTGTGCACCTGGGGGAAGTCTCCACCTTTAACCCATAAGACGCCAAGACCAGGTTTTGAACCCAGGACCCTCAGACTGAAAGTCCAAAGGTTTAACCACTTGGCCTTTGTCCCATTGTTGTCTTATTTATTTATTTATTCATTCATTTATTTATTTATTTATTATTATTATTATTTTATTATTATTATCATTACTACTACCTTTTTTCATATCATAATTATTATTTATTTATTTATTTATATAGCTTATCTATTATTTATTCACCTTTTTTTTTTCTTTTTTTTTTCTCAAGGCCTGACTAAGCGCGTTGGGTTACGCTGCTGGTCAGGCATCCGCTTGGCAGATGTGGTGTAGCGTATATGGATTTGTCCGAACGCAGTGACGCTTCCTTCAGCTACTGAAACTGAAACTGAAACTGCCCTTTGTCCCATCCCTTCCAGGCGGAGCTCAGGCATTCAGCAAAGGTGTCCCCCCTCAAGACTGAATTTAGCAAAGACATGCAGACAACATGCCACACAATTTTTTTTTCTGATATTGTTAAACACAAGAAAAGTGTGTGTGTGTGTGTGTGTGTGTGCATCTGTGTGTGTGTGTGTGTGTGTCTGTGTGTGTGTTTGTGTGTGTGTGTGTTTGTGTGTCTGTGTGTGTGTGTGTGTGTCTGTGTGTAAATACATCCAAATTCATACTCTGACACACATGTGTGTGCCATTTCATTTACACCGAAATAATATCATCTGCTGGTGATTCAGGGTGAAAAATTGGCATTATTTTCTACATAATGGCAAAACTGTAAAAATAAGATGAGAAATTTGATTATATATATATATATATATATATAATAGCCCAACACATAATAAATCAGTTCTGAAAGTTTCATTTTCTTACTCTGTATTTTGTATTTTTTGTCATTTTTTTCCAAACCCTGCTGGGGAAAAGCAAGGGAGAAAACTTGTTGTCCCAAGTGAGTTCAACCAGACTGGTGTGGCATTTAAAGACAGTGCAGTTACTAGCTTTTTGTGTACTTATAGTAAGTGTTGTGGCTGATTTTGTTGCAGAAACATAATCTGGGCTGAAGAGAAAAAAGTCTACATAAACTAAAGACTGACATCCTGACCTGTGTAAGCTGAAGTATTTGGGAAGTCATTTACTTAGTCTTTTGTGAAGGACGTGACTCTAAAACTAGGAGGCAAGATTGCACTGGCTCTTAGTGCTGCAGCATTTGGGGATATAGTTGGCCTTTGGGAACCATCCCAACAACAACTGTCCTAAAACCCTCTTGGCCGAGAGAGTGGGGATGTAACTTGGGCAAGACGCTCTCCACTGTTATCAAATTCTAGCCCAGATAGTCAGGACAGCAGTTACCCCCTTTGCTGTTGTAACTTGGGCAAGACAACTCTCCACTGTTATCAAATTCTAGCCCTGATAGTCGGGACAGCAGTTGTTTCCTCTGCTGATGTAACTTGGGCAAGACGCTCTCCACTGTAATCAAATTCTAGCCCTGATAGTCAGGACAGCAGTTGTTTCCCCTGCTGTTGTAACTTGGGCAAGACAACTCTCCACTGTTATCAAATTCTAGCCCTGATAGTCAGGACAGCAGTTGTTTCCCCTGCTGTTGTAACTTGGGCAAGACACTCTCCACAATAATCAAATTCTAGCCCTGATAGTCAGGACAGCAGTTACCTCCTGTGCTGTCCTGATGGTCATAGTCAGACACAACTGACTATCATGTGGTTCGTCCGTCGGGATCGACGAGGACCATCTAGTCATCCTGGGGGGGGGGGGGGGGGGGGGGGGGGGGGGGGGGGGGGGTTGGGCTCTGTGGGTGCGCAGATGACTGATCAGGCCAATCCGCGCCTGGAAGGTTCTGACGCAGTGTGGACAGGGGATGGTGGCGGCTGTCGGGGACTTGCTGGCACTGCTTTTCCTGGCCTGTCTGCGTTGCTCTGCTGCAGCAGTTCTGTTGGCCTCACAGGATTTGGCGCCTTTGTGGACAGATGAACGCCACTTAGGTCTGTCCATTGCATTCAGCTCCCATGTGTCGTGGCTGATGTTGAAGGCCTTCAGAGAAGCTTTCAGGGTGTCTTTGAGTGACTATCATACCTCCAAGTGAAGTGATTAACAAAATCACGGACGAGCATTCTCATCGGCAGCAGTCTATAATAATAATGATAATAATCAGTTTCTACATAGCACTGAATCAAAGCGCCTTCAAACCAGTCATTCACACGCACGCATAGCTCTGAACTTGAGAAAGTGAAGACAAAGAAGAGTCGAGGGGTTAATGCGGGAGCGCACTCACTCACCTGCGTGGCGTCGGCCAGGGAGTCCTGGACCTGGCGTGTGATGGACTTCATGTAGCGACCATACACCACCGACATGACTGCCACAGGGGGGACCACTCCCAGAGAAAACAACGTCAGCTTCGTCGACACATACACCTTGCAACAAACAACACAGTGACAGCTGGTCAACACTGTGATATATATATACATATATATATATAGAAAGAGAGAGAGAGTTATATCGATATATGTGTGTGTGTGTGTGTGTGTATCATACTTATTATTACTATTATCATCATCATATAATATATATATATAATTATTTCTAGCGCATCATACATGCTTTACCCCTTCTTTTTAAAATGAAATATATCACTAACAACATTTCCTCAGCCCTTTTACATCAAAAGTTGTATTCTTGCATGTTCATCATCCCCACCAGAACAGTTCCATTACACACACACACACACACACACACACACACACACACACACATACACACACACACACTATATATAGAGAGAGAGAGACAGACAGACAGACAGACAGACAGATAGATAGATATTATACATGGGTTTGTTGTTTTGTTTTGTTTTTGTTTTTTCAATCACATCACATCACAATAGCACAATCACAACTCACATCACAATGAACAACAGCAACGCAATACAGTGACATACGGATATTTCTAAGAAATATAAACAACACAAAACATAAACACAGAATATAAATCATTGAAAACTGACGTATGACTCACGTCTCTGTATTTTATATGAGTAGATCCATCATATACCATCACTTCATTGACCAGAAATTTCTTTTATATATATTCTAATACTGAAGCCTACTTTTGCTCTATGGTATAGGAACTGTCATACTGAATAACGGGCAATATCCACATTTCTTCCCCTGTACTTTTCCGTTTATAAGACAGAAAAAAAAAACAACTTGAAAACTGGTTAATAACATTGTAATATATACTCAACATTTCTTCCCCTCCACTCTTTGACTGGCCTTCTTTACGTCTCTTGACAGGGGAAGAAATGTAGTATATATTACAATGGAGAGGCACGTAAATTTCAGTAATCTGTATACTTGTATATAGCTATTTCCATTTGGTGCCATTTAATTTATCTTTTTATTTTCTATTCATTTTATTTGTTTGTTGTTTTCTTCTTATGTTGGACATGTGCTGCTGCCAAAAAGAAAATCTCTGTACCAAAGTATAGACAATAAACAAATTTACGAATTTTCTGTCTTTGGAACAAAACTGAATGGAAAGACCATGGGGGAAGAAATGTGGATATTGCTGAATAAGGGACATGTCTGCATATATATATACATGTCTTTTTTTATTTTAAATATCTATTTATTTTCATTATTTATCTATCATTGATTTTTATTTCATTTTTCTTCCTATTGTTATTATTTATCGTTTTATTTCTCTACTGTTGATTGAGTTATTCAGTAAGTTAGGTTTTAAGGAACTTATTGTTTGACAGTAGAAGAAAATAGACAATTGCAATTCTTTAGGCTCTGGTCGAAACCTGGCATTATGAAATTGCATCACAACATGTACGTCATGGCATGCTCGCGTCATAATAGCTGCGTAAGAGTGACCCTGGTAACATGTAAACGACTTATCCCTTGAGGAAGAAGCGTGATCGTTCCAAAAATTTGGAAAATTTCACAGACTGATGTGTTTGTTTTCTTTTCTTTTTTCTCTTTATATATATATATATATATATATATATATATATATATATATATATATATATATATATATATATATATATATGTATATATATAAGCATCTAGTTTTAAAAAAATTCGCTTGAAAGAACCCAGTCATTCACTAAAAGTAGAGCTCTAATGGCTGCCTGGCTTTTCAAACCTCCATGCCTCTCAACTCTACCCAATCCCTCCCCCCCCCCCCCCCAACCGCCCCACACGCACCCCCACAACCCCACCCCACCCCCCACCTCTTCCCCCATCCTTAAAATGGTGGCACTGAATGACTGCGGACTGGCAAAGTGTTTTGACAGCAATGACAGTAGGACACAGCATTAACTGATGCGGGAGAGAACAGAGACAACTGGTCTTTTTGGAGGTCAGCTGATGAAGAAAGAAAGTCTTTTAAGAGATAAAGAACGCCAGCCCATACCGCATGCATCTTTCACACACTGGTTTTAGACAAGTTTACATAAACCCCAAGCTTTTGTTCTCACTTGCATCCACACCACCGCATTATAATAATTATTGTCCTTCTCCAAGTCGCTCTTATCCTGTCTTGCATTATATGTGCGCGCGCACACACACACACACACACACACACATTCCAACATCCCATCCTCCCCCACCCCCTCACCCGCCCCCTCCCCCCCCCATGGTCCCTCCCCCCTCCGCCCCCCAACCCTTCCACCCCCCATCTAATATCACTTAAAGTGGAAAAGCACTACTACTACTACTTCACACACACACACACACACACACACACACACACACACAATTACACCACTCCCTCACCCCACAGCCACCTGCTTTCCTTCTACCCCCTTCACCCACACACACTCCCTTCCTCCACAATCATCTGGGTGGGGGTGTGTTTTTTAATGTAATATCAAGGACTTAGAACCCAACAAATCTGTCAGATCAGTCTCTCTGAACTGAAAGAATACTTAATCAGTGAGAAGCCCTTCATGCTCCACCGCCACCACCCATACACATAACAATATTGATTTAATTTACAAATACAAGATCTGTAGACATTAATTCATTCTTTCAAATTACTTTGCCCGAGCCTCAGCAAATGTAAAAAAAAATAATAATAATAAAAAAAATAATTTTAAAAAAAACCAACACCACCACCCCCCAAAAAATCCCCTCTGTTTTTATCTTGAAGAAAAGAAGACATACATCAGAGCTATAAATAAAACTGCATACCAGCAATTAAGCACTCAACTACAATGATTCAGCAAAAGTACAGGCAACAGCTGTATTCTGTTTGCCTCATGGCTTTAACCTTTCCACACATTCAGCAAGAGTATGTGTGTTGTTGACTGTTTCCTAAAAACCCAAGAGTTGTCTGTCTGAAACTGTTCCTCCACTCCAACTTGTGATAGTATCAACAGGCAATTTTTTTTTCTCCTTTCTGTTCTACACCAATGGCTTTTTTCAACATTTTTCAAAGCTCAACTGATGATTGGTATATAATGATCTGTCCATTAATGCACAGGAATGCATAATTAAATTTTAATCAGTGTTGTGAAATTCTAATTGGTCTTTAACTCTCTCCGTTTTAGTGTTGCCAAAGTACTTGAAATGCTACAAACTGAAGGGTCGGACATTGAAGAGGTGGATGATGACGAAGAAGAAAGTGAATTTAATGCAGAAAGCGAGCATGGGTATGGTGATTCGGGGTGACAAATTGACATTATTTTCTACATATGGCAAAACTGTAAAAATAAGATGAGAAATCTGATTTATATTTTTATATATATATATATATATATATATATATATAATAGCTCAACACGTAATAAACCAGATCTGAAAGTTTCATTTTCTTACTTTGTATTTTGTATTTTTTGTCATTTTTTTCCAAACCCTTACAAATGGGCCGTCTGTGGGGAAAAGCAAGGGAGAAAACTTGTCATCCCAAGTGAGTTAACTCATTCTACCCCACAGCTACATGCTTGCTATAACTCCCCTGGACCAGCACGACATGAGATTACTGCATAAAAAAACAGGGTGGTTCACTAAACAGTGAACATCAACGGAAAACTGTTGATTTAATCAGTGACACACAGCTTTGTTTTCATGTTTCTGGAATCCTTAAACTGTTCAGTTTTGAGTGCCAACAGAAACAAGCAGGAATTAACTAAATTAGAATAGTGTGTTGGTACGAAAATACATGTATCTGGCCCACAGGGGAAGTAACCATGGAACGAGTTAAACTGTACCTGGAGAAGAATGAGTTAACTAACTGAACGCAGACTCCGAAGCTGACCCCATGCTGACTGGCACTCACCATCATACTGACTCCGCCCACAGCCTGGGCAATGGCTCGCAGGCCATCCGAAATGTTCATTGTGACGGACTGCCCGACAAGGCTGGTGTCCGTTGACAACCGATTGATCAGCTCCCCGGTCTTCGTCTTGTCGAAAAAGGCCATTTCCTGTCGCATGACCGAGGAGAACAGCTTTTCACGCAATGTTCGGATGATGCGCTGGCCCGAAATCTGCATGAGGTACACACGCCCAAAGTTGGCCAGACCACCGAGAACGAAGACAGCGACAAGAGCAAGGCAGACAGTGTTGAGTCTTTCGATCAGCTGCTGGTGATCGGAGGCAGTGTATATGATGTCGATGACCTTGCCCATGCAGAACGGCACAGCCATCGTGACTCCACTGGAGACTAACAGCAAGCCCACACCACCTGAGCAAAAACACAATGAAAAATAAAATATTACAGTGAGTCTCTGAACTGTAAGAGGTGGTTCTCTTGACCCCTCATTTATATTCAACTTAAGTACTAAGCATCATTGACAAGATAAGATACACAGTTATGACACTTCACTGGAATATATAATATAACTAAGGCCTTGAGAATATATTACATGGTAAAAAAGACACACATTTTATTTTTTATAATATTATATCAGCACACAGTGGAGTGATGGCCTTGAGGTAACTCATCCGCCTAGGAAGCGAGAGAATCTGAGCGCTCTGGTTTGAATCATGGCTCAGCCACCGATATGGCAACAAAAGGGTTGTTCCTGGCAAAATACTGTAGAAAAATCCACTTCGACAGGAAAAACAATGAAACTGCACACAGGAGAAAAAAAAAAAGAAAAAAAAAGTTGGCGCTGTAGTGTAGTGACACGCATTCCCCGGGGAGAGCAGCCCAAATTTCACACAGAGAATTCTGTTGTGATAAAAAGAAATACAAATACACATAAACGTTGTGAAAAGTACTAAGCAGCACTGACGAGATAGAATACAACTTTATAACCAGCAAACTGTCATGAATTTGTCTTTTGGCTGTAGCAGACATTACATTAAACATACATAAACTTACAAAGGGCAATCAGTTTAAGAACATGATCATTCATTACCTCATTCAGCTTGCACCCAAGCAATGCCCTGGTGTCAAAATCTATTTCATAAAAGCGGTTTTCACGTTTCAACATGTACATACATAAGAGTGCAAAAAAGGGAACTAATGTTCGACACTATTTCCAGATGTGTCAAGAAGTAATGTGGAAGAAAAACATTATATTTTCTGTGTGTTCTTCTGCATCTGTGTGTGTGGCATAGAAGCCTGATGAGGCTGTATGCTTCCCAGGGTTCCATGGATTAAAATTACGAGTTTACAACACAATAACTTCATTAGTAAAATTAATAATTGCCTTGGTAAGAATGTAAACCATATTTAGTTTTTGCTTTAGTCTAAGCAAGAGCAAGACTTATTGTACTATGTTGTTCCTTTTTTTCCCTTTTTTTGTTGTTTGATACTTATCTCTCTTTGCACTGCTGCTGAGTCACTTCGGTGGTGTTCAGTGGTGCCTGTTCTGTTTTAACGTACTTAGGACACCACCTACTAAGCCCCCTACTAACGACAATAATGGCTTAGTCGCGGAGCCAGACTGAGTGAGCGTCCCTCCCAGAGTGGAGACCGCCACAACGTCCCTCAAACAACAGCCCCCCCATGAATCTGCCGACACTGATGACATTGACAGGACTCACCCCAAGCATGAGTTGTGTGTCTTTGTTTTACTGAAAGCAGAAGTGACTGTGTTTGTTTTTTTTGTTGTTCAAAGTTCTTTCCCATTCAAAGGTCTTGCTATTAGCTTTTGCCAACTTTTACACCCACCAACACCAGCTCAGGTCGGCTGACTGCTCCCCAGAGGTCTAGTGCCAGCATTAGCTTCAACACACTTACCCCTCCCACCCATCCACTCCCCCAACCCTTTCCACAACAACACTGGCAACAGCATATATACATACAACAAACCTGAACCACCTCAGTTTCTTGTCATCAAAGTTACTATGCACTCTTACACATATACTCACCTAAAATCCTCCATTTTTCTGGCCGAGCCTGTGTTAGCAGTCTTTTAACCTCCGATGTTTTGGGGATGGTCGTGGCTTTGGTGCCTGACCTGGCTACTGGCTTCACGTTGTTTGGGGCTGCTTTTCTGAATGGAGATGACACAGCAAAACTTCTCCAGCCCTTTTCGGGCCGTTTTCTCAAGCACGCTTCATTACTCTGCAGACAGTTCCTGCATATACTTCGGACTAAAGTTCTGGAGGCCCAGACGGGACCTTGCGATGTAAACTTCCGAAACAGACATAGCCGAGTGGAGATGTACTTTTGGCACAGATGGTTAGCAGACGACGCTAACGTGTGTCGATGTGCCACAGCCGAAACATTTCGAAAGAGACGAAAACAACTTTGATTTGGCATCAGCATTTTGCTGAGACAGACACTTTCTTAAACACTGAACAGACGCCTGTTTTCATAACAACATTTGCATTAGGTAGAGTCTTTTCATCCACAACCGAATCAAATTAGAATTCGCTGTATTACACAACTCTCGAAGGCAATGCCATGATGACCCTGTGCAAAGGCCAACAGCCGTGTTCAAGGGATTCAATTCATTTTCAAGTTGTCTCCCCGTGCCGAATAGACTTCCGCAAAGTAGGGGATTCCCCTAAGTGAAAAATGGCTGAAGGAAGAGATTCGCTTGAAGATAATCTGTGTTGTAAGTTATCTTTATGTAATTAAGAACTGACATAGTCAATTGATAAAGTCATTGGCAGAAGATCGCTTCCAAATGTTATGTTGATAACTCGTATATATTAAATACGACTTGAACAAGTGTAAACGTAGAACTAACTAAAACAGCCCACTCTGAACCACCCTCCGGAAAAGAATTCGTGTAGCAGATTCATCGACAAGTCGATGTTGGCTACCCATCCAAAAGAAGAAAAAGAAGAAGAAACGAACCGACTGATAGTGATACACATTTGCTCAGGCAGATCTACTGTCGTGTAAATGTAATCATGTAATTTAGGTGGGCTTTTTACTTTCATATCAGAAGCCATTATTCAAATTAAGCCCAGGTGCCAGAACTAGCATGACACATACAACATATAGTAATGATATTTAAGCAAATGTTTGTAAAAATCATGGTGTATACACATACTCAGTTCATTCATAATATTGTAAGTCATAGAATGAGCAGGAAAAACATGGCTGAGGATCATGTTGTGGTAGTACTTCAAGGTTACGGACAAAACAAGCTTTGAAGCTTATAAGCAGTCCCTTATTTGATTTCATAACATATTTTGTTATAGATTTTAGTCATGGTTCAACACTTCATTTACATTATATTTATTCATCAAACTCTCTAAAAAAAATAGTTAAGAATTTTGTAGAATTGTCTGCTGAAGACAGACCGTGAAAGAGAGGATTGAGCAAACCGAGGAGAAGCTTCTTCTTCTTCTTCTTCTTCTGCATTCACTCATATGCACACGAGTGGGCTTTTACGTGTATGACCATTTTTACCCTGCCATGTAGGCAGCCATACTCCGTTTTCGGGGGTGTGCATGCTGGGTATGTTCTTGTTTCCATAACCCACCGAACGCTGACATGGATCACAGGATCTTTAACATGCATATCTGATCTTCTGCTTGCATATACACACGAAGGGGGTTCAGGCACTAGCAGGTCTGCACATATGTTGACCTGGGAGATCGTAAAAATCTCCACCCTTTACCCACCAGGTGCTGTCACCGTGATTCAAACCCGGGACCCTCAGATTGACAGTCCAACGCTTTAACCACTCGGCTATTGCGCCCGTCAGCCAAGGAGAAGCAAACTACAGAGATGTCGTAGAAGGCTAGGTCTGTGCCGGTCAGGTGTATTCCCAGGGATCGCTACGGTAGCTGGATTGCCCTAGCTGGAGATATACGAACACACCAGTGGACTGCGCCCCATCTCCCTATCATTTAATAGCACATCTATCAGTAGCCCAGCTGAATTGCGCCAAACAGCAATCTCCCACAACACGACAGTTTTCATCAACATACTGATGTTGGTCGTCTAGTGGAAGAAGAAGAAGAGACTCTTGCTGATACACAGCCATCAGTGTTCTGATCTCAGGACCTTAACATAGACTGCCACTCCACAACTGGATTGTTCATCCACTGCATATGTTTTTCATACTCCATGGTGTAAACACTGACAGCTGCAAATCCATTGTCTTGCAAGACAAGACAGCTCACTACACAACTGCTGTTTATTAATTTCTTTGTTCATTAGTTTCTTTGTTTTATCCATTATAATGAGTGATACTGATGGTGATTCTTTAAAGCTTGGTTTGTCCATTTATTCACTTATTTACTGATCTGAAACATTGTTCATTCATTTACATAACTGCTTTGATAGCAGTTTATTTTGAGTTTGTTACATTGACCATTTGATTTCCTTTGACACTTCCTTCCTCTCCCAAAATTCTTTAACTCTTTCACCACCAAGTTTCTGTGTGAAAAATACTCCCCAGCACAAAAATACTTTAGAAACAATGCTCTCAGTCACAGGCATTGGTTCATATCAAAACAAGACAATGGACTTATCAACTAAAGTGGCTTGTGGCGGTGTACTGTATAGTCAACTAAAGTCGCCTATGGCGGTGCACTATCTAGTCAACGAAAGTTGTCTATGGCGGTGCACTGTCTAGTCAACAAAAGTCGCCTATGGTGGTGCACTGTCTAGTCAGCTAAAGTCGCCTGTGGCGGTGTACTGTATAGTCAACTAAAGTCGCCTATGGCGGTGCACTGTCTAGTCAGCTAAAGTTGCCCATGGCGGTGCTCTGTCTAGTCAACAAACGTCGCCTATGGCGGTGCACTGTCTAGTCAACAAACGTCGCCTATGGCGGTGCACTGTCTAGTCAGCTAAAGTCGCCCATGGCGGTGCACTGTCTAGTCAACTAAAGTCGCCCATGGCGGTGCACTGTCTAGTCATCTGAAGTCGCCTGTGGCGGTGCACTGTCTAGTCAACTGAAGTCGCCTATGGCGGTGCACTGTCTAGTCAACTAAAGTCCCCTATGGCGGTGCAGTCTAGTCAACTAAAGTCGCCCATGGTGGTGCACTGTCTAGTCAACTGAAGTCGCCTATGGCGGTGCACTGTCTAGTCAGCTAAAGTCCCCTATGGCGGTGCAGTCTAGTCAACTAAAGTCGCCCATGGTGGTGCACTGTCTAGTCAACTAAAGTCGCCAATGGTGGTGCACTGTCTAGTCAACTAAAGTCGCCAATGGCGGTGCACTGTCTAGTCAGCTAAAGTGGCCTATGGCGGTGCATTGTCTAGTCAGCTAAAGTCGCCTATGGCGGTGCATTGTCTAGTCAGCTAAAGTCGCCTATGGCGGTGCACTGTCTAGTCAACTAAAGTCGCCCATGGCGGTGCACTGTCTAGTCAACTAAAGTCGCCCATGGTGGTGCACTGTCTAGTCAGCTAAAGTCACCTATGGTGGTGCACTGTCTAGTCAGCTAAAGTCGCCTATGGTGGTGCACTGTCTAGTCAGCTAAAGTCGCCTATGGCGGTGCACTGTCTAGTCAACTAAAGTCGCCCATGGTGGTGCACTGTCTAGTCAACTAAAGTCGCCCATGGCGGTGCACTGTCTAGTCAGCTAAAGTTGCCCATGGCGGTGCACTGTCTAGTCAGCTAAAGTCGCCTATGGCGGTGCATTGTCTAGTCAGCTAAAGTCGCCCATGTCGGTGCACTGTCTAGTCAACTAAAGTCGCCAATGGCGGTGCACTGTCTAGTCAGCTAAAGTCGCCCATGGTGGTGCACTGTCTAGTCAGCTAAAGTCGCCCATGGTGGTGCACTGTCTAGTCAGCTAAAGTCGCTTATGGCGGTGCACTGTCTAGTCAGCTAAAGTCTCCCATGGTGGTGCACTGTCTAGTCAACTAAAGTCGCCCATGGTGGTGCACTGTCTAGTCAGCTAAAGTCGCCTATGGCGGTGCACTGTCTAGTCAGCTAAAGTCTCCCATGGTGGTGCACTGTCTAGTCAACTAAAGTCGCCCATGGCGGTGCACTGTCTAGTCAACTAAAGTCGCCCATGGTGGTGCACTGTCTAGTCAACTAAAGTCGCCCATGGTGGTGCATTGTCTAGTCAGCTAAAGTCGCCCATGGTGGTGCACTGTCTAGTCAACTAAAGTCGCCCATGGCGGTGCACTGTCTAGTCAACTAAAGTCGCCCATGGCGGTGCACTGTCTAGTCAGCTAAAGTTGCATATGGTGGTGAAAGAAGGAAGAAGACAAAAATGACTGCAGGATTCTTCAAAGACAAAAAACTGAAGTTTATAAAAAAAAAAACCTTTTGGGTGGTAGTTGAATCCTCTTTGTTTTGACACGACGTTTCGGACCATAGGCCCGTTGTCAAGTGATGAGAAGAGGACAGTGTGAATAGGAAAGCCTATGTGAGGAAAGGGTGATGACATCTCACTACTTTCTGTTTTGATGGGCCATTCACACTAAACACTTGCTGATCACCATTCAGTGCCATACGTACTCACTCACACACACACACCCACACACACACACACACACACACAAAATTGCAAACACATATATATTGCTTCTAAAAAGAGGGATAGGAGGTAAAGAAAGAATAAGGACAGAGAGATCAAGGCAGAAGGGCCCAGGCGCTAGACGTCAGTGACTCTGATGTTGTGGGTGGTGAAAGAGTTGAAGAGGCCGTGGGGTGCCCACAGGGAAGACCTGTTCAACAGATTCCTCCAGGTCTCTGGGATGCGTTGTCAAAGCCTGGGTTTCTGGTTTTTTATGATTCATGCTTTTTTTTTTTTTTTTGCTTTTTTTTTTTTTTTTTTTGTATGCTTATAGTTGACTTCATCAAGTTTTTGCGCCTTATACATATTATTAGTAGTAGTAGTAGTTCTTTTTTTATGTTTTTTCTTTTTTGCTTTTTTCTTTTTTTCTCAAGGCCTGACTAAGCGCGTTGGGTTACGCTGCTGGTCAGGCATCTGCTTGGGCAGATGTGGTGTAGCGTATATGGATTTTGTCCGAACGCAGTGATGACGCCTCCTTGAGCTAGCTCCTGAAACCGAAACTGAAACTGAAACTGATGCATGCCCAACGTCAACAGGGAATCAGGAGGAGAAGTGCGTGGAAGAGAAGAGCATTGAGCAGAAGTGCGGGTACCCAGACCTGCCGGTGTCGGCAGCCCACCTCTCCATGCCCCACGGCATGTTCAGTGGCTGCCCACCTGCTCCCATCCAGCCAGTCCACAAGCATTCCAGGCACAGTGAGACGGGTCAGTGCTGCAGCTGTGTGCTGTTTTCTTCTTCTTTGTTTGAATGTCTCTGCACAAGCAAATATATATATATATGTGTGTGTGTGTGTGTGTTTTCTTCAGTTTTACGTCTATTCACTATAAGTGTTTTTAGACGGAAAGGAGTAAAGTAGTGTATAAAGGAAAGGGAATGCATGTGAATATTAGTGTTAAAAAATTTTTATTTTTTAAATTCATGTTATGTATCAGAGGAAAAGTATATTATAAGAAAAAGTCTAAAGAGGTTGTGGGGTGTATTGAATGAGTTGTCATGGGAAGGAGAATATGTATATGCATATCAACAAGTATTAACCTACAACAATGTAAATATAAATAACAGTATTAAAACTCTGTGTGTGTGTGTGTGTGTGGATGAGACAGTGGAGAAAAGAAAAGAAATTTGAAAGAAATTGAAGTGGTGGAAGACAGGAAAGGATGTTAGGATAACACAGTCTGTTTATGGGAAGAAGTGTGTGTGTGTGTTTGTGTGGGCTTGGGATTGTTGTGAGGAGGCCTGCTATTCTGAAATTCCTGGGTGTTTAGGTTTAAAAAAAATTTTTTTTTTTTTAAACTGCAATAAAATGACCAGTTTAATTGTGCTTTTGTGAAATTGATGCTTCATTCTCACACAATCTGATCATCTTTTTATTTTTCATAATTCTGTGAGGAATCAGAATACATGAGAGCTTTTCTTTAAAATGCCTGCTCCTTTTTTTTTCTTTTTTTTTGCACAGAGCCTTGTCAAAGATGGTCATGGTTGGAGGTCTGTGCAGTGGAGAAAACAACCCCAAATAACCCTGTACTGGGTCAGAGGTGCTAAGATTCCTGTCTAGACAATACTGTGTGAATAGGTCACTCAGGATCCTGGACCCAATTGCATTGCTTTTTATTACTGTTATTAACGTGGTGAGTATATGTAACACCAAACATGGAGTATAATACAAACTCCTCCTTTTTCCCACAACCTTCACCCTTGTGCCTCATAATGAGTGCACCTTTTTTTCTAAGATTTTTCTTGATTTTTTTCTTTCTTCAAATTCAGGGGGTGACCCTTAACACAGGAACACACGATAGACTTTTCTTCCTTTGTAGGCAGCAACGCCTATGTTCACTCGTATGTACACAAGTCAAGTGGGCTTTTACATGTATGACCGTTTTTACCCCGCCATGTAGGCAGCTATACTCCATTTTCGGGCATGTGTATGCTGGGTATGTTCTTGTTTCCATAACCCACCGAACGCTGGCATGGATTACAGGATCTTTAACATGCATATTTGATCTTCTGCTTGCATATACACACAAAGGGGGTTCAGGCGCTAGCAGGTCTGCGCATATGTTGACCTGGGAGATCGGAAAAATTTCCTCCCTGTACCCACCAGGCGCCGTTACCCAGATTTGAACCTGGGACTCTCAGATTGAAAGTCCAATACTTTAACCGCTCGGCTGTTGCACCCATAGACTGAAAATGATAGTTCAAGGGAAACGCAGAATGTCAGCGTTCCTGAAGGTAATCCAGACAAGTGTCATGGGATGTTTTCAGCGTTGAAGGAGCTGAACAAAGCCCCAAAGCTGACCCCAGCTCCGTCCAGTGTGGAGCTGAACATGGCCGAGGGATCCAAAGACAAGTCCAGATGTTCTTCGCTGAAGGTCAGCAATGTGGATCAGTTGTCCTTGGACAGTGCTGCCGAGCTGTCAGCTGCAGGTGAGAGTTCAGTTCTTTCACTGTGAACATACGCTCTCTTTTTCAGTTTAGGCGTGTACACACCCGCATACACAGTCGTGTTTGTTGCTCATCCTGTGTGCATACAAGCACACATGCACACGCACACACACACACACACACACACACACACACACTCACACAAACACACACACACACACACACACACACACACACACGTTTTTCAGCAACTACGTTCAGTTTTGGAACCAAACGTGATAGGATGGTAGATATGAATATGTCCCATGTGGCTATCCCCCCAGAGTAATGATAAGACAGGCAGGGTGAGAGGTTAAAGGTGATGATCATTTGGTAGGGACTCTGATCACATCACTCTTTAGTGAAGCATTGATTGGTAGGGGACATGTCACTGTTTAGTGAAGCATTCCTTGGTAGGGGATATGTCACTGTTTAGTGAGGCATTCATTGGTAGGGGATATGTCACTGTTTAGTGAGGTGTTCAGTGGTAGGGGACATGTCACTGTTTAGTGAGGCATTCCTTGGTAGGGGATATGTCACTGTTTAGTGAAACATTCACCGGTAGGGGATATGTCACTGTTTAATGAGGCATTCCTTGGTAGGGGATATGTCACTGTTTAGTGGGGCATTCATTGGTAGGGAACATGTCACTATTTAGTGAGGCATTCCATGGTAGGGTGACATGTCACTGTTTAGTGAGGCATTCCATGGTAGGGGATATGTGACTATTTAGTGAGGCATTCATTGGTAGGGGACATGTCACTGTTTAGTGAAGCATTCCTTGGTAGGGGATATGTGACTGTTTAGTGAGGCATTCCTTGGTAGGGAACATATTGTTTAGTGAGGCATTCCTTGGTAGGGAACATATTGTTTAGTGAGGCATTCCTTGGTAAGGGGACACTGATCACGTCACAGCTGTGTTGACCACGGTCGCTTTGTTCCGTTCAGCAGCCGGCAAAGCGGAGGCAGCAGGCAGGGCCGAAGAGGGGTCAGAGTCTGGGTCAGACTCCAGCATCGTGTCGTCCTACCTCCGAGCCACCGTGGCCAACCCTTCCAGCCTGCACACCTCCACCTCCACCTCGCCCCCCGCCTCCCTCTTCTCCATGGACAAGCAGAGGATCCCCACCAACGACCTGAGTGCCCCCAGATCTGCCCCCCAACCCCAACCCCAACCCACCCCTCAACCCACCCCCAACCCCACCTACCCGGCCATGGTGGGTCCGGGGATCGGCAGTCTGCCGGGAGGGATGATGCCGATGTTGTGTTACTCCGTCCCGTTCAGCTACAGTTACAGCGGGCATCCGTTGATGGTCAACCCCATGTTTGCCAGCCAGCCCTACTGCCCCCCTTCCAACAGCATGGGTCAGGCACTCCAGCCCATGATGGCCAACATTTCCTGCGGCCCCCAGGGGATGGGCGGGGTGGTCAACGGAGCGACGGCTGGCAGCGGGGGGATGACAGGAGGGAGTCCTCTGATGGCCACCTTGGGCGGCTACAGCAGTCAGCAGACCCTGGACTCCCGGAACATACAGGTCAACGGGAACGGACCCGCCCCTTTGTCCGCTGAGAGTGAGGAACGCTTTTCTTGTCTTCAGTTTCCATTTCTTCTTCTTCTTCTTCTTCTGCGTTCGTGGGCTGCAACTCCCACATTCACTCGTATATACACGAGTGGGCTTTTACGTGTATGACCGTTTTTACCCCGCCATGTAGGCAGCCATACTCCCCTTTCGGGGGTGTGCATGCTGGGTATGTACTTATTTCCATAACCCACCGAACGCTGACATGGATTACAGGTTCTTTAACGTGCGTATTTGATCTTTTGCTTGCGTGTACACACGAAGGGGGTTCAGGCACTAGCAGGTCTGCACACATGTTGACCTGGGAGATTGGAAAAATCTCCACCCTTTACCCACCAGGCGCCGTCACCGAGATTCGAACCCGGGACCCTCAGATTGAAAGTCCAACGCTTTAACCATTCGGCTATTGCGCCCGTCATTTTCCATTTCAGTTTCTCGAGAATCGCCTCTGCATTCGGACCAATCCATTTATGTAATACCACATCTGCCAGGCAGATGCCTGACCTGCAGCATTACCCAACGTGCTGGTCAGGCCTTGGGTGCAGGAAGAAATATTTTGTGTACCTATCAGATTTGATTTCTTTTACTGAATTTTGCCAAAGTACAACAGTTATGTTGCCACAAATATATATATATATATATTTTTTTTTTTTTTTTTTTTTTTTTTTTTTTAGTGCGTTGTCAGTGCTGCATACAGGACCTCGGTTTATCAACTCATCTGAATGACTGTTCTCTCAGTTTGATTTTCCAGTCTTCCTTTATTGACTCACTTGTGTAAACAAAGTGAGTCTATGTTTTAACCCGGTGTTCGGTTGTCTGTGTTTGTGTGTGTGTATGTGTGTCCGTGGTAAACTTTAACATTGACATTTTGTCTGCAAATACTTTGTCATTTGACTCTAAATTAGGCATAGAAATAGGAAAAATTCAGTTCTTTCCAGTCATCTTCTTTAAAACAATATTGCACCTCTGGGATGGGCACAAAAAATTTTTTAAAATGAAGCCTTATTATATGCAAACTGCATTTACTGTTATATTTTTTGTATTCTCTAAACTTGGCACTTTGATCTGATATTCTGACACAACAACAAGAGCAGTCATTAATATCATTTTTTGTTCAAACAGGAACTTCTTTTGCTAAGCATGGAAGTTTTATTCATTTTGCAAATGTTTTGGTGCGGAGAGTAAAAAAAGGGAAATTACTCTGTAATTAATGCTAGGGGACTTAATTTGCCACAAGTGAGTCTTGAAGGCCTTGCCTCTCTTGTCTTAATTTCTTTAGACCAAGTTGAGTGAGAACATTTTGTGAATGGTGTCTGCAGCCTGCAATGAGTGAGGGAGAGTGTAGAAAGGTGTGGAAGAAATGAAGTGGTGTTTACCAGGTCTTGACGAAAAAGCACAAAATTGTCAGACTCAAAGCTTTTAAAAGTGTAGTTTAATTACACATACTTAACCGTGACCCAACTAGTGCAGACTCCGGCAGGGGTCTGACATTCCTGTCCTGTGCAAACTACTATCCGCCTATGCAGAGAAAACGAAACTACAGCCGATAACCTCCCAGAAGTAGGTAAACTCCCCTTTGTCCCGCTGGCTAGCGCCCTCTTTTTCCGGCAGCCATCATGACTCCTGTTCCTGTGCTCTTCATACGGCTAAGTTTTTTTCGTATTTTCTGCCTGTCTGTCGATTCTCTGGCGTTCTTGTTTGTTGTCAAATTATGTCTAGTGTAGATATATGGCAATTGTTTGCCAAAAAAAAAAAAAAAAAAGTGACAGCAGAGAAAACTTTATGGAATTTAGTCTGGTTTCACAGTTGACCGCATGCTGTGGCTGTATTGTCACTTAACAAACCAAACTTCATGTCCAAGTTCAAGCTGTTTTTCGCATCCAGGTAAACCCTTTTCATCTTCAAGTTGTTATTTTGCATTCAGTGGTGGCAAGCAATGATTCAGGGATCAACAAAAGACAACAGTATTTGGGTGGGAGGGGGGTGGGGTTATGAAAAAGATCAGTATTTGTATTTGTATTTCTTATTATCACAACAGATTTTTCTGTGTGAAATTCGGGCTGCTCTCCTTAGGGAGAGCGTGTCGCTACACTACAGCGCCACCCATTTTAAAAAAATTTTTCCTGCGTGCAGTTTTATTTGTTTTTTCTATCGAAGTGGGTTTTTCTACAGAATTTTGCCAGGAACAACCCTTTTGTTGCCATGGGTTCTTATACGTGCACTAAGTGCATGATGCACACGGTACCTTGGTTTATCGTCTCATCCGAATGACTAGCGTCCAGACCACCACTCAAGGTCTAGTGGAGGGGGAGAAACTATCGGCGGCTGAGCCGTGATGCTGGTGAAAGAGTTAATAACTATATGTGGTGTGTGTGTGTTTACACAGCCAACTCCGGAGGCTCGCGGTCCTACAGCATCAATCCAGGGATGGACACCCGACTGACCAGACTGAGGGAGCCCGTTCTCCAGTGGATCAGGAAACAGCTGGACCGCCACTGCCGCAACAACTGGGAGGCGCTGGCCTCCGCTCGCGGCTGGAACTACGAGGAGATCCGTGACCACCTGACGGATTGCCGGCACTCCAAAGACAGCCCTTTCCTCAAACTGCTGGAGACAGAGACGTTTTGTACGTACACTTTGCAGGACTTTATCGACGACATGAAAAACATCGGCAGGAAGGACATACTGATGGACTTGGGTGGGGTCCTACAGAGCAACAAAGCTTGACGGAAT
Source organism: Babylonia areolata (assembly GCF_041734735.1). Lineage (NCBI taxonomy): Eukaryota > Metazoa > Mollusca > Gastropoda > Neogastropoda > Buccinidae > Babylonia > Babylonia areolata. Next base: position 54,853,918 of record NC_134896.1, read on the forward strand.
GGTGGCCTGGGTTATTAACCTTTTTTTGGCTGCTGAACCGTGGTGTAATGGGATCAGTGTGGCATGAGTTAAAGTGGCAGTCACTACTTTCTTGTGTCTTTATTGGTCAGTATCCACAATTTTTCCCCTGGAGAAGATGGAACGACAACCAGGCATGAACATTGACTCCACCAGTCACACGGAGGAGTGGAGGGGAAGAAATGTGGATGTGGCCAATAATTCATGATTCATTGATTTTGTTGAACAAAGGTGATATAATCCCAAAAGAAAAAGTCCAGATATAGAATGAAGTAAATGGAGAAAACCTCAGCAGACAAAAAACTCCGATGGACAAAACTCCTGTGGACAAAACCCCCAACTCATTGTATGAAAAGTGGACAAAACCCCAGTCACATAAGATATATATAAGTGGAGTGATGGCCTAGAGGTAACGCATCCACCTAGGAAGTGAGAGAGAATCTGAGCGCGCTGGTTCAAATCACGGCTCAGCCGCCGATATTTTCTCCCCCTCCACGAGACCTTGAGTGGTGGTCTGGACGCTAGTCATTCGGATGAGACGATAAACCGAGGTCCTGTGTGCAGCATGCACTTAGTGCACGTAAAAGAACCCACGGCAACAAAAGGGTTTTCCTGGCAAAATTCTGTAGAAAAATCCACTTCGATAGGAAAAACAAATAAAACTGCACACAGGAAAAAATACAAAAAAAATGGGTGGCGCTGTAGTGTAGCGACACGCTCTCCCTGGGGAGAGCAGCCCGAATTTCACACAGAGAAATCTGTTGTGATAAAAAGAAATACAAATACAAATATAATAAAACATATATTTGATAAAATTTGCAAACAGTGTACATCAGAAAAGAGAACGTGACCTCACCAGCTGATGAAGCACATGCGTGTATGCGTGACTGCATGTTCCTTTGTGCATGCGTGCGTTCTTGTGCGCTAGTGCGCATGAGAAAGAGTTTGTGTATGTCCTTTTGCTTGTGAATGCCGATGAGTCAGAAGACTGAGGACAGAAGATGATGTGATCTTAATGAGTGACAAATGATGACACTAACTCATCACCCCATTCACATCACACACATACAGCTGGTTACGACATGTTTGACATTTAACTGATGCTGTGCACTGTGTGCTGATAGCAAACATGTCTTCCCGTCTTTCTTCTTCAGGTTTTTTTTTTTTTTTTTAAACCAGTCCCTAGGTTTAGCAATAAAAAGCATGTGCCCATTCCTACATAACATTGAAAGTGACATGACTAGGATTCCATCCACTTTTTAATTATGGGTTGAGGTTTTGTTTGGTGGGATTTGTCCCTTGGGGTTGCATCCATTCAGGTTTAGCCATGGATTCACAGAATGATGACTGACATCCAGAGGCTACCTTCACACTAAGCCCAGCCATTTACTGTCAGCCTGACACAGCAACACGCTTCAGTCAGACACAGCCAGTTGCTGTCAGCCTGACACAGCAACACACTTCAGTCAGACACAGCCAGTTGCTGTCAGCCTGACACAGCAACACACTTCAGTCAGACACAGCAACACACTTCAGTCAGACACAGCCAGTTGCTGTCAGCCTGACACAGCAACACACTTCAGTCAGACACAGCCAGTTGCTTTCAGCCAGACACAGCAACACACTTCAGTCAGACACTGCAACACACTTCAGTCTGACACAACAACACACTTCAGTCAGACACAGCCAGTTGCGGTCAGTTCTGTCCGCAATCTTGGTTTTTACCTCCATTCATCCCTCACAATGGAAACTCATGTGAACCACCTGTGTAAAGTTCTTTACTTTCAGCTTTGTAAGATTAGTAAAATCCGCCCCTTCCTGTCTGTTGATGCCACCAACAAACTTGCCGTTGCCTTCATTCTATCCCACCTAGATTATTGCAATTCTCTCTTAGCTGGCCTTCCCAATGATAAACTCTACAAGCTCCAGAAAATACAGAATAGTGCAGCTCGACTCATCCTTAAAAAGTCGAGGAGAGAGAGTGCTACTGCTCTCCTGCAGACACTTCATTGGTTGCCTGTTCAAGCCAGAATTGAAGTTGCCTGCCTATGCTTTCAGTGCCTGAATTGTGATACCACACCCTCATATCTTTCTGAGCTTGTTAACCCGTACTTGCCAAACAGAACATTGAGATCTCTTGATTCCTCCCAGCGAACTGTTCCCCGATACTTCCTTCACTCCTGTGTAAAGAGGTCATTTTCCATCTTTGGCCCAACAACTTCATCTTCGGCCCAATTCTCTGCCTATTGCTCTCAGACAAACAACTCATCTATCTACCTTTAAAGTAAATCTTAAAACTTATCTCTTTAAAAAATACTTGTCATAACTCAAATAGTGTTGTTGTCCCAGGTCCATGGCAATGTGAGTGTGTGTGATGGGAGAGTAGAGAGAATGGGAGTGGGTAGATGGATGGTGGTGGTGTGGTTCGAAAGGGAGAATGACCCGATTTTTACCCCTTTTACCTTTCCTTTTCTATCCAAAATTTTATTTTACAGTTGTTACAAAATCTGTGACATGCAGATTACAATTATGTTCATTTTTACATGCATTTTAATTGAAAATTGCTGTCATCTCAATCGTTTAATCATGTGTGTGTCTGTGCGTGGGTGTTAGTGTGAGTGTTGGAGTGTAACAGTTGTAGTATTGATAGTATGTTACTTTGTGAGTTTTATGCATTGTGTTTTTTATAATATTAATTATTCTGTTTTATGTTTCTACTACTGTTTATATGCTTTCTTGTTTCACTTTAGGTACTGGATTGTAAAGCGCTTAGAGGTTGCTCATGCTTGTATTATACCGCTATATAAAAATAAAATATTAAAATATTATTATTATTAATGCTACTTGTATCTTTTAAAAGTCTTTTAAACGTCTTTGTTCATGAACGACAGCGTAGTGCTCTTTAGTCTGAAAGGATGATGAGAACAGAATAGCATGTTTGGTGTCCGTTTTTCTACTTGCCTAAAAAAAACAAGTCTTGCAAAAAACAACAACAAATAATCTGCTTTGTGATTGTTAAGTACACAGAGCTGCATAGCTGCCATGTGTATAGCCAGTGAAGAGTGAAACAGAAATTACAGGCGGCAACTTGTTACTTAATTTTCACTGTCATTAATGTGGGCACAGTGTGTGTCAACACAGGTAGCCCTGAAGCTGGGAAAAGAAAAGGAATGAATGATCAGAAGTTCCACCTGGAGTGCAAAGAGAAGTATCCATGTATTGCGCAGTCAGCTGCACAACAGAAGATAGAAAAGAAGAAAAACAACAACTACTAACTATTTGGAATTGCAAGAGAAATGTGTCATGATGTTTTTGTTGGTTGATACAGACAACATTAACTCTCAACTTCCAAATATTCCCCTCTGTTGCTGAAACTATTCCTCTCAAGTCTGTTCATGGGTTGGTAGATCTGATGGTTGAGTAACCAGCTGCAGGTTTGATGTCGAGTCATTACCACGGGCCCCATTGTCAGATAGTGCTGCCCTCTGTTATGTGGATGGTGCATTGTGATTGTCTATTTTATCCAGAGTTAATGGCTGTCATCGAAGACTCCAGACTGGTTTGTTATTGGCACCGAGAAATTCATTAAGTTGGCAATTAACAGAGACTGAAACGAAACAAGTTGCGCAAAAGAGATACGACAGAATAACACTTTACTTCAAATTCTTTAACATACACTCAGACACACCCGTGTGTTTATTCGCATTGTGATTTTCTTTGCTCCTTTACATGCTGGTACATTTATGTTTGAGTTTTAGATGCAAACGTCACGTGGGAGGAATGCCACGAAACTGGTGCAGGTGATTTGGCAGCTAAAGAAAAAAGAAGTTGGATTGTTGATATTTTGTGAAAATTGTTTGTGATATATATAATAAATGATAATAGAAAATGCATTTTTTTTTAAATGATTGTTTTATAACTACTTTACACAACTGGACCAATTACATGTGTGCACGCATGTAAGCAGCTAGCTGATGTGCCACTGTTTGCCTGCACACATTGTCTTACATTTGAACTGAGGTGTTGAGCTTGTTTTGGGAAACAGTCTCTGCCAACACTTCATCATCTTTGCATCATTATTTCCCACCAATGTGATCAGATTTGCTATTCAAGTTCAAATGCTGCAGGCCTTGAAGAAAAAAAAAAAGGGGGGGGAGGGGGGGGGTAACGCTGCACTGTGGCAACATCCTCTCCCTAGAGAGAGCAGCTGGATTTCACACAGAGAAATCTGCTGTTACAAAAAGTAATACAATACAATCAGAGATGCGTTCGTTCGTTTATTTATTTATAGTCTGTTCATCTAAGATGATGATATTAGACTGAAAATAAATGATATTATTATCATTTGGATTATTATCATTTCTATCATAATGATGATTGTTAATATTAATTAGAAATCGACATTTCTGTATATTCGAATGAAAAGGGGGGCAGTTGAGGTGGAGGGAAGGGGTGGGGGGGCAAGGGGGAGGGGACTAAGAAAGGAAGAGACAGACAGACAGAGAGAACAGAATGTGGAAAAGATAAGAGTACAAAATCTAAAATGGAGAGGGTGAGTGTCAGTGATTGGAGAAAGAAAAAACATAATATTGGAAGGGTGTGTGTGAGAGGCAGGATGGGGGAAGCAGGATTAGGACCAAAAAAAAATTATCAATAATCAAATATTGTATGCACTACTTCTGTAGATTATTATTTGAAAAGAATCAGAGATGCCAACTGTTACAATTTCACTGTATTTTGTTACGCTCCATTGCAGTTTGTTCCAACGTAATGCCAACATCAAAATTGTTCTGACGAGTTCATTTTCAACTTCACAGCATGGTCGCAGGCTTTCCTGTTGTACTCTTGCAAATTCTGTCAAAGAAATTCCCTCTGATAGGTACACAAACATATGCATGCACTCAGGGCCTGACAGGCGTGTTGGGTTATGCTGCCGTCAGGCATCTGCCGAGCAGATGTGGTGTAGCGTATATGGATTTATCCGAACACAGTGACACCTTGAGAAACGGAAACTGTCTTTTAGGACATGGATACCAAACAATATCACCACACGAACATTCTCAGATTGCTGCAGTCAAAGCCTTGTGATGTTTCAGAAATTTAGCATCTCTTCTGGTGTGTGGCCTCATGGCGACCAAACATTAACAGTTTCCTGCGGACTGTTGATGCTGAAACAGTGACAGATGAACCTGGGTGTGGCAGTCTACTGGGGACTCTGAATGACCAGTGTGGGAGTAATGCCACTGAAACGGTGCAGATGATGGGGCAGCAAAAAAGAAAAAGTTCCAGAAATACGCCTTCATCTGGGAAAGTTTTAATTGACCATGCAAAGGTACACACCATGGTGCCTGGAGGTTGCTCACCATCAGGAACACCATACACTGCAATTCTGGTTTTGGAAACAGCCTGTGAGTTCACAACACTGAACAGTAATCAACCACATGAAGGAAATTCCTTGAATAACACTGGGTGAACTGGCTATGGACACTTTGAATCAAAATCTGTTTATACAAGTTATATTGCAAAAAAACACAAAACATATGCACACACACACACACAAAATTTGTTTATAATGTATTATGTAATAAACAAATGTGCGCAAATACAGAGTGTAAACATCAATGAATCAGCCATGCTGCGACGGGCGCAACAGCCGAATGGTTAAAGCATTGGACTTTCAATCTGAGGGTCCCGGGTTCGAATCACGGTGACAGCGCCTGGTGGGTAAAGGGGTTGAGATTTTTACAATCTCCCAGGTCAACATATGTGCAGACCTGCCAGTGCCTGAACCCCCTTCGTGTGTATACGCAAGCAAAACATCAAATACGCACGTTAACGATCCTGTAATCCATGTCAGCGTTCGGTGGGTTATGGAGTATGGAGTATGGCTGCCTACATGGCGGATTAAAACCGGTCATACACGTAAAAGCCCACTCGCGTATATACGAGTGAACGTGGGAGTTGCAGCCCATGAATGCAGAAGAAGAAGAAGCCATGCTGCACTCCAAATTAAAAAAAAAAAAAAAAAAAATTGTCAGTGACTGAGATCATCAGATATCATGCAGAATGTGAAATAGTGTGCATCACCTGAACACTTCATGTTCTTCATGTCACAGTTCAAAGGTACTGCTTGTACACAAGACTTCTTGTACTGAAGAGATAAAAGAAATCTTAATCACAGAATATGAATAACTGTTATATGCGTTGCAAAAGCTATATTACCTGTTGTAGCTTTGTTACGAGCACTGCCATAGCTGTAGCATCTGTTGTAGTTTTTTACGAGCACTGCTGCATAGCTGTAGTATCTGTTGCAGCTTGCAGCTTTTGCCAGCCTTCTCTTTCTTCTTCAGATCCTTCAATAGTAAAGTAGTAGTGAACCAACGACACCCCAAGAAGCTGAACCACTTCCACACAACATGCCTCAGGAAGCTACTGAACATCAAGTGGCAAGACAGGACCCCAGACACAGAGGTGCTTGCAAAAGCCACCCTTCCCAGCATCTTCACCATCCTGATGCAGCCCCAGCTTCGCTGGGCTGGACACGTGGCGCGCATGCCAGACCATTGGCTGCCCAAAAGGCTCTTCTATGGTGAGCTGCAACAAGGGAAGAGATCACATGGAGGTCAGAAGAAGCACTTCAGAGATACTCTGAAAGTCTCTCTGAAAGCATTTGATATCAACCCTGACTCCTGGGAGGAATCTGCAGTGGACCGTGACAAATGGCACACTGCTGTGCACAAAGGCGCCAAGTTGTGCGAGGCCAACAGGACTGCTGCAGCTGTTCAGAAGAGGCAGGCCAGAAAGTCACGGGCAAACAAGCTCCCTGACAATATGCCTGCCCCAACTGTCTGCGAACATTTCGTGCGCAGATTGGACTATTCAGCCATCTGCGCATTCACAGATAGATTCATGAGCATCCCCCCACCCCACCACCACCCTCCCCCCATCCCCCAGCTGGATGACAACGATGGTCATCATTGATCTCGATGGACATACACCAGCAGTGAAGGAAATGCTGAATCTTCTTTCCAGGAGCATGACTTGTGTCTTCCATCCACAGAGTACAGTCACTGCATACCTACCATGCTAGGTGGCTATGGTTTAACCAAGAGAACACGCAGCACACACCTACCCAAGCTTGTTAAAAAACACACTAAACAGTCGGAAATGCAACAGATGAAACTTTAAAAGGATTAACAGAAAAAGGGGCAAACTTTCTGAGGCCTTTCTTAAAAAATAACCTAACAAGCGTTTCACAATTAAAGGCTGTACTCCTTTCTGACTAATTTGCAAAATCAGATATATAAAATAGAATAAACTTAAAATAAGGAAACACCAACGTAAAACCTGTTAATCCCAAACTTTTCTGACCAGTTCAAAAACATCCCAGAAAAAGCATACATTCTGATTCCATTCGCTTCCTCTAGATCAATGGCTTGTCAACTGCATCACCGGTGGCTTTGTAGGAAAGTTGCCTCTGTCAACAAAGTCATCCATGTCAAAACAGTCGCTCTTCACAAAAGGTACTTCTGTCATCACAAAGTCATCCACATCAAGACAGTCGCTCTTCACAAAAGGTGCTTCTGTCAACACAAAGTCATCCACATCAAGACAGTCGCTCTTCATTTAAGGTGCTTCTGTCAACACAAAGTCATCCACATCAAGACAGTAGCTCTTCACAAAAGGTGCTTCTGTCAACACAAAGTCATCCACATCAAGACAGTAGCTCTTCACAAAAGGTGCTTCTGTCAACACAAAGACATCCACATCAAGACAGTAGCTCTTCACAAAAGATACTTCTGTCAACACAAAGTCATCCACATCAAGACAGCTCTTCACAAAAGGTACTTCTGTCAACACAAAGACATCCACATCAAGACAGCAGCTCTTAGCTACAGGTGCCTCGGTCCAGACGTAGATCATAACTAAAGATGCTTTTGTCAACAGTCATCCACATCAAGACAGCTCTTCACAAAAGGTGCTTCTGTCAACACAAAGTCATCCACATCAAGACAGCAGCTCTTAGCTACAGGTGCCTCGGTCCAGACGTAGATCATAACTAAAGATGCTTTTGTCAACAGTCATCCACATCAAGACAGTAGCTCTTCACAAAAGGTGCTTCTGTCAACACAAAGTCATCCACATCAAGACAGTAGCTCTTCATGAAAGGTGCCTCCGTCAACAAAGCCATACACAGCAAGACAGCTGCTCTGTGCTGAAGATTAGTCTGCCAACACAGCCATCCACATCAAGACAGTAGCTCCTCAATGAGGTAAAGGCACCTCTGTCCAGGTGAGCGTCATGCCTAGAGAAGCCTTCCTCAAGACGAGGAGGGTGGCGCACAGAAGCTGACGATGGCCCAGTTCCCGTTCACCTTCCACTTCTCATCCTCCTGCCCCACCTGCTCCGCCTGGCCCGGCCTCAGCCCGGAGATGGTGTCCGCCTTCAGGGCCCTCAGGGCGCAGAGCGGCGCCGGATGGAAGCCCTCAAGGGCGAGGGGGAAGGGGGTGGTGGGTTCCCAGGCCCTGTCCCCCACCAGCTTGCGGTAGTTGAGGTCCCCCTTGAAGACCACCAGGTCCGCCTGGGCCAGGTCGGCGTACAGGTCAGGGGCATGCTGCTTCATCAGGCTGAAGCTGTAGGGGGAGGTCCAGAAAGGGTGGGCAGAGAAAGTCCACATCCCATCCTGCAGGCGAGACTTCCACCGTGCCCCCAGCTGGGACACGGCCGGGTCCTCGGTGCCGCACATGGTATCCAGCGTCCAGGAGAAGTCGTGCTCCGTGACATCCGACACGAACCACGACACCGCTTTGCCGTGGAAGTGCACATGGGAGGCCAGCCCTGCAGCCGTCAGCAGCTCGGCCAGACACAGGTCGGTCACCAGTTCAAACCCCGCGTTGTCCAGCACGATGTCCACTCGCCCCACCTGCCCGTTCCGTGAGGCGGCGGCTCCCTGCAGTGCAGCCAGCACCTGACTCGTGTCGTCAATCAGGATGTGGGGCTTCAGGTGGGACAACTGCTTCAGCAGGCATTCCTTCTGGGAGTTCTCCGCCCCTTGAGAGATCGACAGATCGCACTTGTTTCCCCACAAGGCCACCTGTCAAAAAGTTGTCAGCACAGAATCACCGATGTGTGTAGACTTGCTTTGGTATGTGCGCTGGCATCTTCAACCAGTTCTTCCCACAGGCAAAATGAAGGCAATCAGAACAAGGTACTCATCCCACTACACCAAAAATCTACACTCACTGTCATCCAGTGCACATATATATATATATATATATATATATATATATATATATATATATATATATATGTGTGTGTTGTATTGTGTTGTGCACGTGTGCACCTGCATGTGTGCTTTCGTGTACACACACACATGTCTGTGTCACAGTATGTGGTGTAACCTCCCTTCCCATATCTTCACATAATTTAGGCAGCAAGTTTACTGAAATCATTCTTGGTCCAGTATGATTTAAAAGGAACAGAAATACCTCAATCCTGCATGCATGTGTTATCTATCATACCTGCGAGCATGGTTGTGGGAGGATGGCGTATCATCAAAAGCCTTCCAGGTGCTTTCTTCTTTCTTCCCTACACTTGTCTTACCTGAACAAACAGCAAGAACAGGTCTGGGATCTCCTCGCTGGCACCTGTCTGAAGTCTGGGGGTCACCTCACTCAGGTAGCTGAGAAGTGACCTCACCGGTTCTGCTGCGTCCCTGAAGGCACTCCTCTTCTGGTCTTGGAACAGGTCGTAGGTCTTCAGGTTCTTTCTGCAACACAGCTGGAACTTTGAAGTGTCTCGCCCTCCCTGACCTAAAGCAATGCACACACACACACCCACCATATACACACACACCAAGCACACAAACCACACACACACACATTTACACGCTCACTCACATCCAACACGCACAGGCTTCACTACCACACACAACACATATACACATCTCCCCACACACACACATACACACCCTAAACATACGTACACCCTGTCCACACATACCTCCTGCACACACACAAACCACACACACAAAACACACATATATACACTTCCAACACACCTCCCACACATACACCATACACCCCACCCCACACACACACACACAACTCACAGATTCCACTGATTTCCCAATCCTTCCCATCCCACCCCCCTTCACCACACACACACAAACACACACAACCACTCACATACACCCACCCACCCATACACACACACACACACACTCACGTGAGGGCGACATAATCCTGCAGAGCACGGTACATGTAGCACTCCACGTACAGCCAGGTGGCGGAGTACCACGTAGGGGGCACTCCCTGTCTGAGCTCTGTCTGCTGTGCCAGCTCCGCGTTCCACATTGCGACATCAGGCGCGTCCGACTCCAGGGGTGCGATGGGTTTATCAGTCTGCACCTCGTAGCGCAGCTTGGTCAGTCGGCCCACGATCAGCTTCACATCTTCCATGGCTTCCTGGCGGTGAGGGGGGCAAACACTTACAGATACGGATCAATGTCATGCCCGAAAACAGAGTATGGCTGCCTACATGGCAGGGTTAAAAACGGTCATACATGTAAAAGTCCACTCCTGTACATACAAGTGAACATGGAAGCTGCAGCCCACGAACGAAGAAGATGATCAATGTCAATCTGAACAAAGGTATATCTAGAAGTAGGAGTTACAGATATGAATCAATTGATATCAATATGAACAGAATTAAACCTAGGGGTTACAGATATCTAGTTATCTGGATACACTTCAGAGACATGCTGATCAATGTCAGTTTTAACAAAGGTATCTGGGTACACCTTTACAGATACTGATCAATGTCAATATAAACAAAAGCATCTACGTATATACTTTTACAAATACTGATCAATGTCAATACAAAACTTTTATAAAAAATATTTATCAGTGTCAGTACCAACAAGGGTATCCATATACACTTCAGACAAATATTGATCAATGTCAACAGAAAGGTATCTACTATCTAGATGCTTTTACAAATATCAGTCAATGTCAGTAACAAAGGTATCCAGATACACTTCATACAGACAATGATCAATGCCAATATAAACAAATGAATATATCTAAGAGATACAAATATTGATCAATATCAATATAAACAAAGCCTAAAATTTCTTATGAATGTCAATATAAACAAAGCTTTTTCTGTGAGCTGCAGATATTGATCAAAATCAATATGCACAAAGGTATATATCTAGGAGTTACAGGTAATGATCAATAAGCTACAGCCAGTATAGGCTCCACCTTTAGGCAAAGTTGCAGGATATTCTCTCTCATTTTACCTTTCCAAACTGGTCAGCTATTTTCTGCTTGCTACGACACAGGCTGTCTGTAGTCTTGGCCAGTGTGACCGGCAGGCGGGCATTGATGGTGTAGTAGGCAAATGATCTGGGATGTTCACAAACATGTACTTCAAGTTCAACATTTGTTATTTATTTCAGTACAGATAAGTTCAGTTTGAGTGCCGTGACTGTTGACATGTTAGCCTTTATAATGTGGTTCTACATCAGTGCAAAGCCATCAAAGCAAGAGGAAGGGTTGCAGTTATATCCCTGCCATTGTACCAAGCTCAATGGTATACTGTATAGTCTGACTTAAGCAACAGCAAAAAACAAACAACAAATCTGACTTAGTGACTATTTAAGGCCATTGACTTATGGACTGATATTCAAACTCAATGTGTATATCATATGATCATCTGCATTTTTATTACACATGATCTACATACAGAACCAGTGAACTGCACTGATGCAGCAAGTCTAACCATAAGTGTCACTTCCCCCCAAGAAGATGTCTATGCTGGGTATGTTTGCGTTTGAATAACCACCAAACATTGACATCCATGGATTACTACATGTTTATTCTTTAATACGCTTTTTTAATCTTGCATGTGTATACACACAAAAGAGTAATATAAAGCACCATGCAGCCAGTCTGAACAAAGATTCATCTGGAAGACCTGAAAAGCTTGTGGATCTCAACTCTTATCCCATCATGCATATTCTAACCCAGATTTGAACCCAGGACCCTCAGACTGAAAGTCCCCAGCTCAATCAACTGTGCTATGATGCCACTACCCAACTCCCCTCTTCATGCGCGCACACACACACACACGCACACACACTCGAACACACACACACACAGTGTGAGTCACACACACACACACACACACACACACACACGAACACACACACACACAGTGTGAGTCACACACACACACACACACACTCGAACACACACACACACACAGTGTGAGTCACACACACACACACACACACACACACACACACACACACACACAGGCAGACTGATGTCTCTGTACATACAACATCGGATTTCTGGTTGTCACTTACCCCTAAAAACACAGCTATTCAATAAAAATGCATAAAATAACAAAAAATAAAATTTTACGTTTTATCTTTAGCAGAGAGTGGAGGAGCGATCCCATCGTCGCCCATAGCTGCGCTTTAAAGTTGAAAAATTCGTCTGTCACAATGTTGTCATTCAAGTTTCCAGGAAAGAAGTGAAACTAGAACTTCAACCGTCTGTTCTCCTGCCTTCCTCCGTTACTTAAACCGGAAACAGGATCAATGCCCAGGGAAAGATAAATCTATCAATGTCCAGGGAAAGATAAATCTTGGTTCCGGTGTAAAGAGATTTTTGTCCACGGGAAATTTTTTTTTTTTTTTTCCTGCGTGCACTTTTATTTGTTTTTCCTATCGAAGTGGATTTTCCTACAGAATTTTGCCAGGAACAACCCTTTTGTTGCCGTGGGTTCTTTTACGTGCGCTAAGTGCATCAGTGCTGCACACGGGGCCTCGGTTTATCACCTCATCCGAAGCGTCCAGACCACCACTCAAGGTGTAGTGGAGGGGGAGAAAATATCGGCGGCTGAGCCGTGATTCGAACCAGCGCGCTCAAATTCGCTTCCTAGGCGGACGCATTACCCCTAGGCCATCACTCCACTACATCATGGGCATCCACTCCTCTCCACTGGCTCCAGACACACACAAACCCTCCTCTCCTGTCAATATGCCTGCCAGGTGCCGTGACCAGGGTTCAAACCCAGGACCCTCACATTGAATGTCCAATCTCCGTGACGGCGCCTGGTGGGTAAAGGGTGGAGATTTTTCCGATCTCCCATGTCAACATATGTACAGATCTGCTAGTGCCTGAACCCCCTTCGTGTGTATACGCAATCAAAAGATCAAATACGCACGTTAAAGATCCTGTAATCCATGTCAGCGTTCAGTGGGTTATGGAAACAAATACATACCCAGCATGCACACCGGCCCCGAAAGCGGAGTATGGCTGCCTACATGGCACGGTAAAAACGGTCATACACGTAAAAGCCCACTCGTGTATATACGAGTGAACGTGGGAGTTGCAACCCACGAACGCAGACTGAGAAAAATGTTCAACATTTTATCCACTGATCTGTTGAGCCTGTCATGGTATGCTGAAGGCCATTGTCACAACCCATAAGGGGTTGCCCATGAACCCCCCGCACCTTCCCACGGACTAACTAACACTGACCCCGACAACACAAAACACAGAGACAGATAATTCAGCTAAATTCTTTACTGTTGTGCACTTTGAATATCCTGGTCCAGACACACAAATTTAAACACTTACTACGGCAACACTCTTTGGTTACACCATAGCAGCATGACCACGACACAGTAAGCCCTAGTAACGGCAGCACAGATCTACACGAAAAAATGTCAGTTCACTTGAACCTTGAAATCAAGTTCGTCCGTTGAAGACCAGTGTCGCTGAACTGGCTTTAGTCACATGCCTGCAGAATCGGAGAGGGTGAACGGGATGAGGGACTGTGGGTGAGGACGTTGGAAATATGAGATCGGGGAAAGGAGTGGGAATGAGGGAGTTTGGAACGGACAGGGATGAAGTGGAATGGTGACCACTGAAAAGGCGAATCCTGGAGTCCCGTCGGGGTGGCAGTCACGGGGAACCCACAGGAATAAGGCACAGGGAAAAAATCTGTCACCAAGAATCAGGCACACCACTGGCCCAGGAGAGAATACAGAACACAGACCCACACAGAGGCAGAAGGGGGTCACACAAGAATCGAACCCCACGACTATCCAAGAGGGCACCCAACAGCTCGCTTGCTGGCTCGGCGACCCTTCTCCTTCCAAAGCTCGGCACCAAAGGCAAAGCAAAACCCTTCCTTCAAAACGACGTTAACTCCGAATTCATCTCAAGAGTTCAGAGCGAGAAGGACTAAGGACATGTCAGACACACATCACAACAGTTTCACGTGCTTCAGTTCGGAACAGAACTGAGCACACAAGAGAACGATAGAGCAAAAAGGGGGAGAGAGAAGGAGGGAGAAAGAGAGAGGGAAAAGGAGAGGAGGGGAAGGGAGAGGGGAAGGGGAGAGGAGGGGAAGGGAGACGAACACACGAACACACGCACAAATGAATGCCACGTGCCGTGACAGCCATCATATTTCTGCCATTTGTTTTCTTGTACCAGATGAGAGGCATTTATGCAGAAGAATTCAAAGAGAGTTCATCCAGTATCACTCTTGGAGAACAGACATAGAATCGATGAACAACAAACATGAACATTCAAACTAAATAAGACAAGTCAGTTGCTGGCTGGAAGATGTGAGATTATTTCAGGTGTTGTATGCTGGCTGTGTTATCACATAAAAACCATGTCCGTCTTCTGTCTGCCATGTGTGTTTTTCCTTGAAACACTGAGCTCCTGATTGCCAGTGTGTTGTGTTGTGTTGTGTTGTGTTGTGTTACTCTTTATCACAACAGATTTCTCTGCTTGAAATTCATGCTGCCCCCTCCCCCCCCCCTCCCCAGTGAAAGCACATCACAGCTATGCAGCACCAGCATTTATCTTCTGCCTGCCAGTTGTATTTGCTTTCCTATCAACACTGATTTTTTTTTTTTTCACAGAATAATTGCCAGGAACAACCCTTTTATTGCCATGGGTTCTTTTATGTGAGCTAAGTGCATGCTATACATGGGACCTTGGTTTGTTGCTCACCTAAATGACCACCATGCAGACCACCACCCAGGATCTACTGGGGGAGGTGGGGGTGGTCGGGGAGGGGAGAAAATACTGGTGGGTGTGGGATTCTATCATGTGGGCTCAGATTCTCTTGCGTCCTGTGCTGATGCGTTGCCACGAGGCCACACCACCTCACACACCAGATGTTCATCCTTTTGATCAGAAAAAGAAACTATAGGACTTTGTGCTGATTCATAATGCTTGGGCCCATGTATAGATCTTTTAATACAATAAACTGCATCTATTATGAATGCACCTCAACATGCATGAACCAAAATGCAAAGTGTGCCTACAGTGTCTATGTGTGTGTAACTACAATCATTGATGCATGTGGCTTTAGTGAATGCCTGCAGACATGCGTATATATGTATGTATGCATGCGTGCGTGCGTGTGTGCGTTCAAATGATTACTGTACATTTTGAAGCATAGAACAAGCCATCAGTAAAACTATGTAGCAAGTGTCTGCAACCATACAGCGTTCTTTTCTATGTGTTTAGGTTTTGTTGTTTTTTCTTACATTGCAGAACATTGTCGTGTAAACAGCCATTAAACTTTCATTTGAGAAATTTCTTCATTGAAAAGATTTCATTCATAAAGACAAACTAACAAAGATCAAGATGAAAACATTGACATCATATGCAATTTGATGTCTGACCCTTCCCTTTGAAAAAAAGAAATCACACACACACACACACACACACAAGCACACACACACACAAACACACAGAGAAATACATACCTTACCACACATTCTAGAGTATTTTGCTTTGTACAAATTTATTGCCCACTTCTTAAAGAACTAACAGCACACAATCAACTAACATGGAATCCCAATCAAACAGGAATTTTCAAAAACACATGTCAAGAAACAATAATAAGTCAATATAAAATAGTATTCCACACAAAATGCTCATGTGTTGATTATCTAGCTGTATCTTCCGTGCTGTCGTGGAAGTTTACTCCCAGTGAGTTTCTGTCTGCCGATGACCCTTCACACCTGAAAATCAAGGTACGTTACTGGGTCCCCCCGAGGCAAGAGTCTGGCCAGTGAAAATAGCAGGGACAGACAAGGGGAGAGCTCCCATAACATGAGCGCGCTTTCAGTTGTTGTTCCTTTTCTATTGACATGGACAAAATATCCCCTGGAGCATTAACTCACTCAGTACGGCCAGTCCTCTCTTCTCCTCTACACGGACCCCTCGGATGTCCAGTGGGTGTCTCAATGACCCAACCTTTAGCTTCCGTCGTCAGAATTGTGGTATCTTTGTCAACATTCACCTCTTCAGTACAAGAGCCTTCCGCTTGCAATATTTTGATGGTGGTAATTGGGGTGAAACGCTGTTAACGTCGTCTCTTTCGCCGTTCATATGGAGAGAGTTAAACTGACTACAAAACACCCATGTTCTAGACCTGCGTTGCCTGATGTTAAACTACGCCTTTTTCCACCAGGTTTCATCAACACAGAAGGTGGAATCCTGTTACTGTACTTAACCTGTTCCCCAGAAATTTCCTGTTCACCGTCAACAGTAGATGTCTAACAAAATATGGATGGTTCCCAACTGCATCTATCTTTTTTACCCACATACACCCCACCCTTCTTCCATATGACAGGTGAACACTCCTCATATATTCCATAATCACAATCATGCGTCACTTTGCACTCTTGTATTGTGCAAGGAATACCATTTGACTGTAAAGAATGCAAGGGTGGGAAAGACGTATAAGGGGGTCAGGGGGGGACAGGGGTGAAAGGTCATCGACAGGATACGCACAGACATATCAAATTACTCTGTTGCTTCCTCTGGTTACATGACCAACATCAACTTGCTGATGATTGTCGTCATGGTAGGTGCATGCTGGGCTTCAACAACCCATCTAACTCTTGACACCTATTACAGGACCTCTAATGCACATCTCTGATCATCAGAAAAATCTTCACCATTCAGTAATTGTGTACGTCTTATAGAACACACAAAATGTTCAAATAAGAAATCCATTTCCATTTTTTTTAAGCAAGTATTCAAAACGGACAGCTAAAACGTATGTTCCTTCGGTAAAACTATAAAAGAACATCACAGAAAAAAATGTGAATCTGTGTATCAACCAATCGCAGAACCTTGAAGACAGAAATGATCATTAGGCTATAAACAGCAATAATGACAATGTGTGCCAGTCTCCAACTAAAGACAAAGAATCTGTCTCATAAACAACAATGCAGACCAATGTCTGCCAGTCTCCAACACACAGCAAAGAATCAATCTTATAAACAGCAATAACAAGAATAATAACAATAAAAAATAATAATAGTAATACTGACTGATGTCTGCCAGTCTCAACACACGACAAAGAATCTGTCTTCGTGTTTGTGGGCTGCAACTCCAACGTTCACTTGTAGTGTCAGTGAGCTTTTACATGTGTGCCCATTTTTACTCTCGCATGTGGGCAGCCATACTCTGTTTTCCAAGGTGTGCATGCTGGGTATGTTCTTGTTTCCATAATGGATAACCAGTCAAATGCTGACAAGGACTTCAGGTTTTCAACATGCTTGATCTTCTGCATGTATGTACAAACACAGGAGGTTCAAACAAAGGCAGGTCTGCACATCTGTTGACTGCGAGATCAGAATAAATTTGTATTTGTATTTGTATTCCTTTTTATCACAACAGATTTCTCTGTGTGAAATTCGGGCTGCTCTCCCCAGGGAGAGCACGTCGCTACACTACAGCGCCACCCATTTTTTTGTATTTTTTCCTGCGTGCAGTTTTATTTGTTTTTCCTGTCGAAGTGGATTTTTCTACAGAATTTTGCCAGGAACAACCCTTTTGTTGCTGTGGGTTCTTTTACGTGCGCTAAGTGCATGCTGCACACGGGACCTCAGTTTATCATCTCATCCAAATGACTAGCGTCCAGACCACCACTCAAGGGCTAGTGGAGGGGGAGAAAACATCGGCGGCTGAGCCGTGATTCGAACCAGCTCCCTCAGATTCTCTCGCTTCCTAGGCGGACGCGTTACCTCTAGGCCATCACTCCACCCTTAACCCAGCATGACCAGGATTCGAACCTAGGACCCTCAAGATTCAAAGTCCAATGTTGTAACCAAATCAGTGTTGCACCTGCCATGACAAAGAGTGACGCTTCAATCAGTCATACTCCCATTCGTCAGGACCCAGGTTGCATAATACACTCTCCTATCAATGTCATCAGAATTCTGCTGGATCAAGGAACGCTGACAGTTTTTCCATGACACACAAGAATGCTGTTTGGAAAAGGAATGAACACACGGAAAGACCTGGGCTATAGGGCAATGCAGTGTAAAAGTGGAGGTAGAAAAAAAAAACGTACTCGTAATACTTAGAAAGGTGGAGTGCACGAAAAGCAGAACTTTTTCTTCAAGCTGATTTTTTTTTTTTTAAACTGGATGTGGTTTCTCATTCAAATACTTAAAAATTTCTTAAATTAAGCAAAATGAAAACAGGGTAAAGAAAACAATAATAAAATCTTTTTTTTAATTTTAAATACAACCAATAACAATCCTCTGTAAATCTGACCCAGATTAATGAGTCTAACATGTAATTCCACACCAAGAGAAGAAGCAGTAACATAAAGTGAGCACTGACAAAGTAGGCAGCACAAACTCTGACCACATCCTGAGGAACACTCAGTCTTTCCTGTACACTCTGTGAGACTCGGTGCCCCAAGAAAAAAACAGCTGTTCAGCCGCTGACTGTGAGCAAGTCACTCTGCAGTCAATGCATCTATTTCAAACTGCATCACAGGCATAACGTCTAGGGTTCTGCCGGTCGGGGCTTGATCCCGGGGGCCGCTTCGGTAGCCGGAAAGGCCTGGTCCTGATGACTGAAACAGTTGATGGCTTCCCCCGCCCCACCAACCCACCCACCCACCCACCACTGGGCCCACCATTCTACCCCCTCCATTCCATCACCTAGGAAGGTGGGTCATGCTGCTGCGCTCCTCCCCATTATGGTGTCAGAATGGTCAACGTGATGACCGTGGACTCCTAATAGGAAGAAGAAGAAGAAGAAGTATGTCGCGTTTTCGGCATGATGAGGGTGTTCGCTTGAGCAGAGTAGAACTGAATGCTGATCTGAAGGCTTTAATGTGTGCGGATTTGATTTATACAACGTGAACAGTTAGCACACTATCCTGAAGCTCATCCAAAAATTCATGGACAGAAATCATGATTTTGGTGAGTTAAAGGACAGCTAAGAACAGACGAGAATGTGACACTCCCGGGATCGTTAAAATCCGCAAATAAGCCGCATCATTGTATAAGCCGCAGAGGTTGAAGCTGGGGTAAAAAGTCGCAGCTTGTAGACCAAACTTTACGGTACCTAAACATCATGATGCCACAAATACAGACTGAATGCCATAAACAGACTGAAAGAGTTTGAAGCAAGAATACCAAATGGAAGAAGCTGATTTTGAAATATGTTGGTGTCATTCCCATTAATTCTTCCTGTTTGTATCAGTTACATAGAACAGTAAATTAATAAAGGTGATCTCTTCTTTTTTCAGAAGCATGTACATATCAGACCATGAACACCTGAACAAAATAAGAAAAAGGCCGCATGCACACATTCTACCCAATCAGTAATGATCCTTTCCAAAGCCTGCGTGAGGAAGGTAGAATATCCAGGTGGGATTTTTATATGCAAACAATCTTAAACAGTAACCAAAGTGATCTTTTTTTTTTATTACTTGAAAGTGGTAACCAAAGCGATTTTACCTGCAAAAAACATCATATAGACATGAGCAAAACCTCCACCAAGCTCCAAGACAGACAGACTAACTAACTCCTGAACATAACATAATCCTTTCATAAACAGAGAAATAATATCTTTCATGCTGGAATGTTCAACGGTCACAAACTATACACATAAACACAACAGCGAAGCACACACACACACACAGATTCATTCAAGCACTCTGGACTACACAGAGCATCTACAGATGCACACAACTACAACTACAAACATGACGATGTGGTTGGTGCTGCCGTAACGGAAGACAGAAACAGACAGAATGGTCCTTCAGACAGTGGAACACAAGCTGCCACCAGCACTGGGCATCATAAGAGAATGATGACCAAAGTCTGGGGGGTGGGGTGTTGGGGGGGAGGGGTTGAGGATGGGCTGGGGGTGGGGAGGTGGCTTATGCATGTGTGTGTGTGTGTGTGTGTGTGTCCTATGTGTTTGTATATGTTTATGTGGGTAAGATTATGTGTTTGTGTGTTTGGCTTATGTGTTTGTGCACGTGTGGCTTATGCATTTGTGCATGTGTGTGTGTGCGTGTGTGTATGTGTCCTATGTGTTTGTGTGTGTTTATTTGGGTATCAGTATGTGTTTGGCTTATGTGTTTGTGCATATGTGTGTTTGTGTGTGGCTTATGCATTTGTGCATGTGTGCGTATGTGTGTGTGTGTGTGTGTGTGTGTCTTATGTGTTTGTATGCATTTATGTGGGTATGAGTATGTGTTTGGCTTATGTGTTTGTGCATTTGTGTGTTGTGTGTGTGTGTGTGTGTGTGTGTGTGTGTGTGGCTGGTATATTTGTACATGCGTGTGTGTGTGTGTGAGTGAATGTGTGTGCACAAGCACATGTGTAAGCCCCCTACAGGTACCGTGACTTTCCCTTTCACCTGGAGGAGCAGTGGCGGCAGAGGAAAGAAAGCAGGCACCCGAAAGACAAAGACGATGACAGGGCCACACCCCCCTGATACCCCTGAGCCCTCATCAAGGACCTTGTTTCATCAACACACACACTCAACCCTGCAGCAGTATTATCATCATAAGCCAGAGAAAAAAAAAAAAACACCAAAAAACCCCCATGAACAACAAAAATTATTTGTGCCAAGTGCAAAAAATGGGGGAATTTGCAGACAGACTAATGTGTACAAACAACCAGCTGCCGTAGCAAAGTGGTTCATTCCCTGGCGACACGACGGCTGGGAGGACGCAGGTTCGATCCCAATCAAGGTAGTGTTGTTTTTTTTACCACATGGTCGCCTCGAGTTGAGTGTGCTATGGTCCACAAAGGGAAGACTGGGAACCACACTGTCTAGAATCCATCCACTCCAATGAAATGAGGCGTCTTGCTGAAGTTTCCCTGACCAATACTACAGGTATCTGTGTCTCTGTGCCTGGTTGACACCAGGATATAACACGGAGAGTACAGCCTTGTCAAGTAGTCCCAAACCTGAATGGCCGCCACCCTATTCATCATTATTGAAACAAAATGTCCACAAATTTTGCCCTCTCCCACACACCCCTGCCCCTCCCCTCACCCCTTAAAAAAGTTAAGAAATAGAAAAATAAAGAAGTGTGAAAACCGTGCAAGGAAAGATTGTTACTGGTGCAGAGCAGTGAGTGTATGGCACCGAATCAAGTGCAACGGCAAACACAGATACTGACATACACTGCAAACAGCTGTGATAAATCGGTCATGGATTCTAACTGCAATTTTGTACAGGCTCTTTTTTTTTTTTTTCTTCCTTGGGAAATAACCTGGCTTCATGCAGACTGAATCAGTATCTACCACATCAAACTGACAGACTAGCTGTATCAGTATCGATCACGTCAAAACTGACCATTTGTATCAGTATTTATCACATCAAATTGACAGACTAGCTGTATCAGTATCGATCACGTCAAAACTGACCATCTGTATCAGTATCGATCACGTCAAAACTGACCATCTGTATCAGTATCGATCACGTCAAAACTGACCATTTGTATCAGTATTTATCACATCAAATTGACTAGCTGTCCACTTTCAAAACAACCTTTTGCCTGACTGAAAACACTTTCTGAAAGAAACACACACACACACACACACACACACACTTTCTGGAACAATACAAGACTGAAAAATCATGACTGGATACACTGTCTGGATAAATTCCTGCATAGAAATCCTTGCTGGAAAAAACCTGGACAATTTCCTGACAGGAAACTCTTGCTGGACAAATTCCTGACAGGAAACCTTTGCTGGAAAAAAAACCCTCACGGGAAACCTTTGCTGGACAAATTCTTGACAGGAAAACCTTGTTGGAAAAAAAATCCTGACTGGAAACCTATAACAGCAAAACAAAACAAACGGAAAAAAAAAAAAATTCTGATTAGAAACATTTTCTGGAAAGCAATCCTTTCCTGATTAGAAACTTTTATGGTAGTGGGGGTGGGGGTAATACATGGGGGTGGGGGGAGACACGGGAAGGGAGAGGGGGGGGGGGGATCACTCTCCTGACCAGAACCCACGTTAAGGGGAAAACATTTTTCAACAAAGCCTTTTCTGGAAAGAAACACTTTCCTGAACAGAAAAAAAACTTCAGGGGGTTAGAGGGAGGGGGAACTTGACCAGAAATCGTTTCAGAGGCAGAGGGGGGGAAGGGGGAGGGTGTGGCGGGGGTGGGGGGTGGGTCCCTGGAAATCCTTTTTTGAACGGTAAATTTTTTTTCTGTCTGGAAATTATTAATTTATCAATGTCAAGTCTGTTCTCATTCCGTGTCATGTCTAGAGACAAACATGCAAATACACTTGCATTAAGTACAGACATGTTTACATAAAACGCATGGACGCATACACACAACACATACACCTGCATACATATCTAACAAAAGTACACACACAAACATCTAAATGTCTTTTCATTATCATAATGCACTGACACAGAACACTAGCACATAATTATTGTAGTTCCTACATTTCCCTGTGCAAACAAGCACACAAACACTGACACACACGCACACACATACACACACACACACGCACACTGAGTCATAAACATATGCACACAATCCATGTTTCAACTGTTGAAGTCAGTGCAAGTACATACCACCACCATTTGACCCGCTCCCAAAAGAATGCTGTTGTCTTTTTTTTCTCAAAGCTTACACATGTTTTGCATACTTTTAAACACTCGGAGGAAACTAACAAGCGTTACACACAAGTCCTGATTTTCAAAAAAGTGTACAATATAAACAACGACAAGACAAATCACATAGACCAAGCTCAATAAACAAAACTATAACATGTTCACCCCAAACCAATTGTCAGAGAGATATGTCAGCCCTTTCTCTCTGATCAATCACATTATCATGCACTTCAACAACTTGCTTTTAAGTCACCGCCGGCTGTGAGTCTGGTGAGCCAGTTCCCAAAGAAGAAACATTCTATTCAGCAACATCCCATTTCACTGACATCACAGGACCACGGAATACTTTTTTTCTTTTTTCTTTCCAACCGTCGGTTTACATTCTCCAGGGACATCGCTTTATTGGGTATTGCTTTACACAGATATCAATTTATTGGGTATCACTTTACACAGAGATGACTTTACTGGGATGTTGCTTTACACGAATATCACTTTACTAGGATGTAGCTTTACACGAATATCACTTTACTGGAATATTGCTTTACACGAATATCACTTTACTGGGATGTTGCTTTACACAGCTATCAATTTACTGGGATGTTGCTTTTCACAGCTATCAATTTACTGGGATGTTGCTTTACACAGATATCACTAAACTAGGATGTTGCTTTACACAGATATCACTTTACTAGGATGTTGCTTTACAGAGATATCAATTTACTGGAATGTTGCTTTACACAGATATCACTTCACTAAGATGTTGCTTTACACAGATATCACTTCACTGGGATGTTGCTTTACACAGAGATTACTTTACTG
Organism: Babylonia areolata; assembly: GCF_041734735.1. Taxonomy (NCBI): domain Eukaryota; kingdom Metazoa; phylum Mollusca; class Gastropoda; order Neogastropoda; family Buccinidae; genus Babylonia; species Babylonia areolata. Next base: position 54,877,718 of record NC_134896.1, read on the forward strand.
GGATGTTGCTTTACACGAATATCACTTTACTGGGATGTTGCTTTACACAGATATCACTTCACTGGGATGTTGCTTTACATGAATATCACTTCACTGGGATGTTGCTTTATACAGATATCACTTCACTGGGATGTTGCTTTACACGAATATCACTTTACTGGGATGTTGCTTTACACAGATATCACTTCACTGGGATGTTGCTTTACATGAATATCACTTCACTGGGATGTTGCTTTATACAGATATCACTGTACTAGGATGTCACTTGACTGGGATGTCATGTTTGTGAGAGTCGCTTCCCTGTCCTCTCAGGTCATGGGGAGTAACTTTAAAAAAAAACAACAACACTGGAATGTTGGGTAACTGTAACACCACCTGAAAACTAGCTTAAACTTCTTTTTTTTTTCTAACAAATTTTTATTTTTTAACAAGCAAAAAATGAACAGTGATCAAGATCTTCAACCATCAAATGTCTTTTTTCTAATTAAAACAACAACAACAACAACAACAAAACGAACCTCCCTTCCCAGATCTTCAACTATTAAATGTCTTTTTGCCATTAAAACAAAATCAAAACCGCCTCCCTTCCACCCCTACCCCCCTCTCTTCCTCCACCTCCTCCCCAACACCCTGTGATTGAAGACAAGGAAACAATTAACGTCTTTTTCCATTAAAATAAAAACTAAACACAATCTCCCTTCCACCCCCGCCCCCCCACCCACCCCGTCTCTCTTCCTCCTCCCACCTCCCCAACACCCTGTGATCGAAGACGAGAAAACATCAGGCCGGGGGGTGACAGTGGAGTGGACGCCTATCATCTCTTCCACGGCTGGATCTCGTTCACCTCCCATTGCTGCTTCGCGGAGCTGGGGTCACAAGCCACCAGATGGAGCTTGCTGTCATCGCCGGACTCCACGCACTTGTTGTGGACCTTGTGTCGGATCTGGCCCAATGCCTGTGTAACACACACACACACACACACACACATGCGCACGTGTTCATGCATGTGCGCACACAAACACACATGTGCATACACACATGCACACACACACACCACATTCACATGCAAACACTCTCTCGCACACACACTCACACACACACACCACATTCACACACACACACACACACACACACACACACACACACACACACAGACATACACACACACACACACTCACACACACACCACACACACCAAACTCGAATAAACACACGTTCACATACAAACACTCTCTCACACATACACTCACACACACACACCATATTCACACACACACACAAATGCATACACACACACACACTCACACACATACCACATACACACACACACACCAAACTCACACACACACACACACCAAACTCACACACACACACACACACACACTAAAATATCTAAAATCAAGGACCCCCTTACCTCTCCCCAGACCTTGATCTCATCAAGCACACACACACACACACACACACACAAATACATACAAACAACCACACACAAAGCCCTCCCACACCTTATCATGCCTGCCACCCCACCCAGCCCCAGCCCCAGCTCCTGCCCGTACCCCCCCCCCCCCCCCACAACCCCTCCTCCCCCCTAACAAACCGTCAAGGGCACCCAGCCACCCAACAAGAAAAGCAGGTCAAGGTCAAGGTCAAGGTGACAGCAGAGCACCGACCTTGTCGAAGTCCCAGGGCCCGGTGGGCTGCACCTCGCAGTAGCGGATGTGCAGGGTGTCCCCACCGGGGGCCTCCAGACAGCGCTCCCCCAGGCCCAGCTGGCCCTTGGTGTTGATGCGGTACAGCTGCCACACACAGGGACCGCACGGTCACTCACTGTCTCCCCCCCCACGCCACCCCCCATCCCCCCGCACACAGGGCAATATGCACAGCACACACCTGCTCTCACTAGCTGGCCCCTCACAAGTGTGTGTGTGTGTGTGTGTGTGTGTGTGTGTGTGTGTGTGTGTGTGTGTGTGTGTGTGTGTGTGTGTGTGTGTGTGTGTGTGTGTTGTGCATGCATGAGTGTGTGTGTGTTTTAGTCAGTGTGTGGGATGTCTATGATTATGTTGTTATTTCTTATCGTTAATGACACCAACAGCAATAATCATTAAGAAAAGAAGAAGAAAAAAAAAAGGTTTTGAAAAAAAAAAAAAATCTGAATACTGTGGATCTTCATAAAGGTTAGAGAGGATGGTGAACAACACACATACAATGTAGAAACACACACATGCACACACACACACAGACACACACACACACACACACACACACACACACACACACTCTGACATGCCTGCATGGTACTGTTAAGACTTGAAAATGTGAACTGATCTCTCTCTCTCTCTCCCTCTCCCTCCACCCACCTCCCCACCAAACCACACACACACACACACACTGACATGCCTGCTCTCTGCCCCACCCTCCCACTCCCCCCGACCCCCACCAAACCACACAAGACCCAGACTCAAGCAGAAGGACGGATGGACAGACGGACGGACGGACAGACGGACAGATGGAGGGACGGTACCTGCGAGTTGCCCATCATGTGACACATGCGCAGGCCCACCTCCCCTCCCACCCCTTGGTTCAAGGAGTCCCAGCAATGCTGGGTGCTGGGCTGCCTCACCTGTGTACACAACCACACCTCACCTCACTGGACCTCATCATCGCCCCCTCACTGCCAGCCACCTCATCGCCACCACGCCCCCAACGCCAGGCCACCTGATGTTTGTTGCGGAAGAAGGCTCCCCCCCATCCCGAGAACAGCAGGGTAGGAAGAGAAAGCCACCAAGAAACACCAGGGAGATGAATAAGGATAAAATAATAATGATAAGGATAAACGAAACACCAGGGAATAAAAAAAAAGAAAATGAGGATAAGATAATAATAGTAAGAATAATAATAGTAATAATGATAATAATAGTGGAGTGATGGCCTAGAGGTAACACGTCCGCCTAGGAAGCGAGAGAATCTGAACACGCTGGTTCGAATCATGGCTCAGCCACCGTTATTTTCTCCTCCTCCACTAGACCTTGAGTGGTGGTCTGGACACTAGTCATTCAGATGAGACGATAAACCGAGGTCCCGTGTGCAGCACGCACTTAGCGCACGTAAAAAAACCCACGGCAACAAAAGGGTTGTTCCTGGCAAAATTCTGTAGAAAAATCCACATCAATAGGAAAAACAAATAAAACTGCACGCAGGAAAAATACAAAAAAATGGGTGGCGCTGTAGTGTAGCGACGTGCTCTACCTGTGGAGAGCAGCCCGAATTTCATGCAGAGAAACCTGTTGTGATAAAAAAAAGAAATACAAAATAATAATAATAAAGAAGCACCAGGGGGAGCACGTTCCATGGAACTAGGTCCCAACAGCTGTGAGGGGAGGGGGAGGTCACAGGGACGCAGGAACACATGCACAGTACAGAAAAAAACCACACACATACACAGAGGAGCCAGAGACGGGTCACCCAGGAGAAACCCACAAGTCTGGTTGCGTTCTCCATTTTTTTTTTTTTTTTTTAAATGGATGATTTTATCGCCATACATCAAACGATTCTCTAAGCTAGAGCTTCAAATCATTTCTTCTTGGTTATCAAAGGACCGCAGTTGTGTTTCGCCCGCTCTCTTCTGCAGCGTGACTCAGTCAGTTTTGTGAAAAACAAGGAGAGGCTCTGACAGCCTGGCCAGCGAAATTGGGTTTGGGCACAGGTCAGGCATCTGTTTGGGCACAGGTCAGGCATCTGTTTGGGCACAGGTCAGGCATGTTTGGGCACAGGTCAGACATCTGCTCTGGGGTTTTTTGTTTGTTTTTTGTTGTTGCTGTTTGTTTTTTTTTTCAGGTGGATGTGGTGTCGCCTATATGAACGCTTTGATGCCTCCTGCAAACTGAAACTGAAACTGAAACTGATAAAAAGAAGGCAAAAAAAAGGAGTCATCAAATTCTGCCCTCCCTGGGGTATACGGGGATCTTCTTCTTCGTGGACTGCAACTCCCACATTCACTCGTATGTACACAAGTGGGCCTTTACGTGTATGACCATTCCTACCCTGCCATGTAGGCAGCCATACTCCATTTTCGGGGGTGTGCATGCTGGGTAAGTTCTTGTTTCCATAACCCACCGAACGCTGACATGGATTAACGTGCATATTTGATCATCTGCTTGCATGTACACACAAAGGGGGTTCAGGCACTAGCAGGTCTGCACATATGTTGACCTGGGAGATCGGAAAAATCTCCACCCTTTGCCCACTATGCACCGTTACCGAGATTCAAACCCTCAGATTGAAAGTCCAATGCTTTAACCACGCGGCTATTGCGCCCGTCAGTGTCCGAGGATGGCTGTTGTCATCACAGACACACACACACACAGAGCGGCTGTGTGACCAGCGGTGGGTGGCGGGGGTTTCTCCTGGGTGCATGCCGCTGACTCTCTCACAGCCAGAGACAGAGAGACGCCTACCTGGTTTCCCCCAACCCCGTGACAGTGGTAGACACCGATGGCCCCGCCCCCCACACCTTGTCCCAGCGTGTCCCAGCACCGCTGACTGCCCCCTCTCTCTCTCACCTGGTCACCATGGCAACGTCACACACACACACACACAGAGCTGACATCATGCCCTGTATATACTATAAAACAGGGTTCACGGCATTGTACGTGGAAAAATAGTCACATGAGACATGTTTTCTTTTTTCTTTCTTTTTTTTTTAACCTCCTGTATTTTGGTCATTTCTTTTCGGGGTTAAGTTTTGTTTTGTTTTTGTTTTGTTTTTTAACTTCCATTGAATATAGACTGTGCAGTTCTGACTTCAAACAGGGTTCACTGCATATGCATGGAAAAATAGTCACATGAGATGTGGACAAGATTTTAAATGGGTTTTTTCTCCCCCCTCTTTTTTTTTTTTTTTTTTTTGCTCTCTTGTATTTTGGTCATTTCTTTTGGGGGTTATGCTTGTTCGTTTGTTTTTTTTTAACTTTCATGGAATATAGAATGTGTGCAGTTCTGACTTATGTACAGGGGTCCCTTAGTCATTACTGATATCAGCCTTCAGTGTGATGCATCATGTCAGAGAGAGAATGCTCACAGTGCTACACTATTCCATTCAATTGTTTGATGTCTGTAACAGCCTTCTTTCAAGTTAACTGACCAGTCTATAACAGCCTTCTTTCAAGTTAACTGACCAGTCTATAACAGCCTTCTTTCAAGTTAACTGACCAGTCTATAACAGCCTTCTTTCACTTCAACTGACCAGTCTATAACGGCCTTCTTTCAAGTTAACTGACCAGTCTGTAACAGCCTTCTTTCAAGTTAACTGACCAGTCTATAACAGCCTTCTTTCAAGTCAACTGACCAGTCTATAACGGCCTTCTTTCAAGTTAACTGACCAGTCTATAACAGCCTTCTTTCAAGTTATCTGAATAGCTGAGATCACTGAAGGGAATAAAAAGTATATCTAAATTTCATGAGTGATAATATCACCATTTACATTTAGAAATTCTATCAACATTTACATTCAGAAATTCTAATTCTCTCTTTACTGAACTATGGTCACACACACTGTGACATTACACAGCAATCTTAGTGACATTCACTCAGTCATTTCTCTGAGGCATGTTAATGGATCTTCATGAGATCTGAACTGATCGCATACATTATAGCCAATCATTACTTTTAATACATGACAACAACTTATCTTATTCATCACTTCTTGACAAACTATTCACTACATCAAAACAAATTCATAATATATCAATATTGATACTAATATATCAACAGACGTACAACTGCACATACCAATAACAAACATCAACAATGTTTTCCGTGAGCAAAAATTTTGCGTAAGTCACTAGTGCGGATATTTAATGGTTTTATAAGTGAGATAAAAAAAAAAAATTTTTTTAAAGATTAAAAAAGAAAAACAGATATAACTTTACCAATTTTTTTTTTCAAGTAATGTTTTCAATTTTGTTCTCCTTGATCCGTGAATATCATCATAGAAACAAATACAAATAATTCTCATTTGAAGAACTGTTACAACAGCCTCTTACTGTCATTCTAATCGACAAAACTATTCACAGAAAACTCATTCAAATATCAACGACAAACAAAATGCATACATCCAAAGTCATCAACATGCATGAAAAGATTACACACACAAACCAGCCGACCAAAAGAAAATGAAAAGCCATCAGGCAGCAGTACCCCTTACACTACAACAACTCAAATCACCAACACAACACCCGGGGGCAGTCGGACGGAAGGGGTCTTCTTACACGGGCAGGAGAGAGGGAGCGTAGATTGTACAAGAAAGACAGTAGCAGCCCCAGCCCGGAGGAAAGAGACAGAGCAGCGACTGAAAGAAAAGACGGAGAGAAGCCAGAGGGAAGAGAAAGAGAGAGAGGGCAACAACAACAAAAAAAGACAGGGGACAGCCATGCGGAAGACAGCAGTGGAACCATTCCTAACGGTACGCTGGCGACATGATCACGTCTACTCTACTTCACACATTCTGCAAACTTTTTTTTTTTTTTTTTTTTGGTACAGTCACGCACCAGGTTTCATCCTTCAAATAATTAGACAAAAATAATGTCACCTTTTTTTTCTTTTTTTAAAAATCAAATGAAAGAAAACAAACATTTCTGCACCCCACACTCCCTATAAAATCATGTATATCAATTACACTAAATGCCATTCTTCTTTTTTCCTTTTTTTTTCTCCCAGAAACCTTTTTAAGGAATTGTTGTTACCACCTGTGTTATGTCACTGGAACAAACAACGCTGTTCGCTCAACACAACATTTCAAGTTTATATTTGCACACACACACACAGAGAACGAAAAAACATTACATGCCTTCTGTGTATTGTTCACATCTATCAACACTGCAGTAATCATCTGTATGGAATCAAATACCATTAACAACAACAACAACAACGAGAATAATACTAATGATAACAATACTACTACTACTACTACTACTAATAATAATAATAATGTACCTGTTCTAACATGACGCAAAGAATACATGTAGGGGGCTTGAAGCACCTCCCTTGACACAATACACATCTAACAATACACAATGGCAAACAATAGCACATGATAATATCTAAGAAAGAAAACAAAAACATTCAGAAATAATACAAATAACACTTATGAATAACCACATCTAAAAAGCACAAAATATGCTATATAAACACACATGCACACGTACACGCACACACAAACATACACACTTTTCCACACACACATTCGCACACACACAAAACACAGAGAACATACACTTACAAGCAATACACAACTTACAGAAATGTCATCAGGAAAAAAGTTTTTCATCTTTAACATGCCAACAGCGATGGTAGTCACCATACAGCACGGATCTCCAGCAGCCAAGCCACTGCAGCTGGTGACTAGCTTAGGGTGTTCGAATTTCGCACCCCCTATTATATAATTTCCTACAGCCTTGACCTCCAATTAGCCATGCATCTGGTTTCAAATGAGGCTTCAGCCATTTGGCTTTCAACTGGTTGATTTGGCCAGAGTTTTCTCTCAAGTTTTACAAAAATTTTTGGAGTGAATTTTGGACACAAGTCAAGATGGCACATTCACAATTTGAGATTTTAGAATTCTTCCTCAATGAAGGTTTTTTGCCAGAATATCTCCCAACAAATGAATGATTATGGTGGTGATGTGAATGTGGGGGTCTTGGACAGTTCGATAATGTTGACGGAAACAACAACTGTGTGCACCCATCCCCACCCACTCCTGTGACTGAACAACCCTCACCCCACGCCCCCTCCCACCCACTACCTCCACTCCTGTGACTGAACAATCTCACCCCCCCCCCCCAACACCTCCACTCCTGTGACTGAACAACCCTCACCCCCCTCCCACCCAACACCTCCACTCCTGTGACTGAACAACCCTCATCCCACCCCCAACCCCCCACCCAACACCTCCACTCCTGTGACTGAACAACCCTCATCCCCCTCCCACCCCCCACCCAACACCTCCACTCCTGTGACTGAACAAGCCCCCAGCACCACCCCACCCCCCACCCCCACTCCTGTGACTGAACAACCCTCACCCCCCCCCACCCCCCACTCCTGTGACTGAACAACCCTCATCCCACCCCCCGCCCCCCACCCAACACCACCCACTCCTGTGACTGAACAACCCTCATCCCACCCCCCACCCCCCACCCAACACCACCCACTCCTGTGACTGCACAACCCTCACCCCACCCCCCACCCCCCACCCAACACCTCCACTTCTGTGACTGAACAACCCTCACCCCACCCCACCCCCCACCCAACACCTCCACTCCTGTGACTGAACAACCCTCATCCCACCCCACCCCCCACCCAACACCTCCACTCCTGTGACTGAACAACCCTCACCCCCCCCCCCCCCAGCCCCCCAACACCTCCACTTCTGTGACTGAACAACCCTCACCCCCTCCCCCCCACCCAACACCTCCACTCCTGTGACTGAACAACCCTCACCCCCCACCCCCCTTCCCACCCACTACCTCCACTCCTGAGACTGAACAAGCCCCCAGCACCACCCCACCCCCCATTGCCACCCACCCACTCCCCCCCCTCCCCCCCCACCCACTCCGGTGACTCACCTCCCCCCAGGCCTTGTTGGGCGGCAGCTTGGGGAACTTGTCGTAGACCTCGTAGGCCACGTTCTCCATGAACCACTTGAAGCTCTTGCAGTTGTGCTCCTCCTTGAACTGCAGCTGCTTGCTGATGTCCCCGATGGGGGCCCCGCGGCCCAGCGGTTCCCGGGTGTAGTAGTACTCCTTGTGCTCCTCGTCCATCCACACCTCCACCACCCGCATGTAGTTCTGGGGAGGGAGACAAAAATCGTGCAGGACTTTGGCACAGAGCTTAGGCATACACGATTTTTATTTTCGTAAAAAGTCACATTGTTGCATAACCCAGGCATACGAGGTCTGAGATACAAGATTTTTTGTGTGGTCTGATGCACAACATTTTCGTTTAATGTGATAGTTTTGCAGAGCTCACACATGCAGGATAAACAAAAGAAAAAAAAGGGCACATTTTGCAGATACTAGCTGGGGTAGGTATGCCTAACTGCCTTAACTATCCAGTCAAAGCGACCAGCTTAACATGTGTATTGCACAGATAACAGGTTGTATGATCGTCAAATGTAGCTCTTCTGTTTTTGAAGGCTCTATCTGATTGGTTGCACCATGAAAAGTTCGTCGTCTACTTCTTTTCAACATTTTTTTTCAAAAATAGCAGGGATGAGGGCAAATGTGAACGGGCAAGTCAAATTGCAAACAATGAGTTTGGGTACATGTGGACAATGAAAACAGAAGCAGGTCTTGAATTCATTAGATATAACATATTAATGGAACATCACACCAGACTGTTGTGTTGTTGGTTTTGATCACACGTGCACACACAGATAGAAACACACATTTAAACACACACACAAACACACCGCTTTTGAGAGCACTCAGTTACAGGACAACATCATTTGCAAATACGCTCACATCAAAATACCCTATGGTCTAATTGTACACAACACTATTTTGGAGATTCCTATACAAATTAAGGTTCTGATCTGACACTAACATGCTTTTTAAATTCTTCCAGCCCTGGTAATGCATAATTCATTAACTCACTCAGTACGGCCAGTCCTCTCTTCTCCTCTACACAGACCCCTCGGATGTCCAGTGGGTGTCTCAATGACCCAACCTTTAGCTCCCGTCGTCAGAACTGTGGTATTCTTTGTCAACATTCACCTCTTCAGTATAAGAGCGTTCCGCTTGCAATATTTTGATGATGGTAATTGG